>NC_046156.1:59588952-59861452 GCF_011064425.1 Rattus rattus | reverse complement strand
GTCAATACATATAAAAGGATTTGGAGATCTAAAGAACACTTGGCCTCAGACATGAAGATGAAGGATTTGGAGTTTGTCCTGTTGAGTTTTGTTCTTTCTTTGGTCCAGCATTTTCTCACTATGCTCCCTTTCCTCATTTTTTGAGATGATAATGTATATTCTGTGTCACTGTATGTTGGAATGTGATTTGCTTTTATATTTTAATTTTACAAGAGGTTACAGATAAGATATTGTTTCATGTCTCAGAATTGACTTTGGACTTTCAGTGTTAAAACTATAAAAGCATTTTGGGCGCACAAAAGTCCTTACACCCACAGATCACCAGAGAAACCAAGGATGTTAAACACATGAGGACCTCTCCTTATGGAGGAGATAAAATACCTGTATTCCATTTAGAAAGTGAAGAGTGAATGTTGTAATGACCTAGTGGTGACTATTTTGCTATCTGGGAAAGTAGATTGTGGTAGTTTGAATAAAAATGGTCTCCATAGGCCTAGAGGGAGTAGCATTATTAGTAAATGTGGCCTTGTTGGAGTAGGACTGAGCTTGCTGGAAGAAGTTTACCACTGAAGAGTGGGCTCTGAGGTTTCAAATGCTCAAATCAGACCCAATATCATTCTCTTTTTCTGCTGCCTGCTGATCCAGATGTATAACTTTCAGCTACCTCTCCAATACCATGTCTGCCTGCGTAGTGTCATGCTTCCTGCCATGATAATAATGGAATAAATATCTGAAACTGTAAGTCAGCCCCAGTTAAATGTTTTCCTTTATAAAAGTTACCATGGTCATGATGTCCCTTCATACCAATGGAAATCCTCACTAAAATATAGACCTCATCATCTTTTTCTGCAGAGGCAGACCTCACCCAAATTCCCCAGAATGTTTATTCCAGACTTTCCCTCCCAAGACCATTGTCTTTAGCTCACAGAGTTACTAGACCCAATCTTTAGGGGAGATATCATGTGCACTTTACATACTGATGACCTCTATGCTATTTTGGTCAAAATCCTAGATTCTGAGCTTGCCTTTTAGATATAGAACTCACCCTTTTAGTCACATGTACTTTGTAAAGGAGTTTCTAAGTAGTAAGACCTTAAGCTTTATTGTGCACCCGGAATTAGAATGATGAACCACGTGGCCTTAGACTCCTGAAGTCTGATCCAGGCTGATGAAATCAATCTTAACCGGCTTTTCATTTTCATCTCTTCTCTAGTTCACTTCCTTGCCTTGGACACCTGCTGGGTCACCCTCTAAAGACTATGGGGACTTTTGAAGTTAGACTAAATACATCATATGGCTATAAGCCCATGTGGCCTGGGAGTGGAATTTGGTGGTTTGAATGAAACCTTAGGCTCAGATATTTTCTGTGCTTAGTCCTCAGTTGATGTACTGTTTGGAAAGGATTAGGGAGTGTGGCCTTGTTGAAGGAGGTGTGACCTCAGCTAGATGGGTAAGACACTATCCAAATAGTGTCACTAGCAAGGATCCACATGCTCAGATGTCCGAGAGTATGGGGGACATTTCATTCAAACCAGCACAATCAACATTTGTATCTTGGGCAGGCCCCATGCTGTCTTTGCTTGGAGCTGAAGACAAATATTTTGATCCTGACAACATCACCCTTTACACTTATAATTACTTAAGCTGTTTGGAATCTGTTGTGTTTCATATGAATTTTAGGATTACTGTACTATTTCTGCGAGGAATACCATTGGAATTTTGGTAAGGAATGCTCTGAATTTGTTATTATCTTTTTACAAACATATTTATGACATGGATTCTCGCTATCTATGAGCATGGGAGATCTTCTAGAGTCTACTTTTATTTCTTTTCTTCAGAGCTTCAAATTTTTCATGGTAGAGGTCTTTTACTTCCTGGATTAGGATTATTCCTAGATTGTTTTTAACTATCGTGAATGGAATTATGTTCCTGATCACTTTTCTTAGCATATTCAATATTTTTAAATAGGAGAGTTACTATTTGTTTCACATTGATTTTGTACCCTACCTCTTTGTTGAAATTGTTTATCAATTCTAAGAAATTTCCAGAGGAGTCTTTAATACTTATTGCATCTAGAATATATCATATACAAATATGAATAATTTATCTCCCTTTCTACCAAAATTTTTATCTATTTAGTGTGTGTGTGTGTGTGTGTGTGTGTGTGTGTGTGTGTGTCATAGCACACATGTGACAGTTTTTGGTCCTCACCTACCATGTGTGTCCCAGGGTTCAAGCTAAGGTCATCAGGTTTGACAGCTGGTACCATTACCCACTGAGACATCTCACCATCCTGCTTTGCTAATATTACCTCTTGCATTTCCTTCTCGGATGATACTGATCTAGTACATCCAAGATGATAATAAGAATGAAGAAAGTGCTCATATTGATCTCATTCCTGATTTTAGTGGAAATGCCTTATTTCCCCCATTACATACTGTTAGTTATAGATTTATCACATATAGCTTTTGTTATGTTGATGTATGTTCCTTCTATTCCTAAGTCCTTCACAGTTTCCATGGTAAAGGTAGATTGGACTTTGTCAAAGGCCTTTTCTTCATCTACTAAGATGATCATGTGATTTCTATCCTGAGTCTATTTATATGATCGATCACATTTACTGATTTGCATATGTTGAGCCACCATTGCTTGATTTTCTGGAATAAATCCACTTGACTGTATAATGAAGAATCCTTTCTCTTTGTTTTTGAGAGAAGATCTCACTACGTAACTTTGGCTGGCCTGGAACTTATTAAATAGAGCAGGCTGACCTTGAACTCAGAATTCTACCTGCCTCTGTCTCCCAAGTGCTGGTATTAAAGGTGCGTTCCCATGCTCTACCTGTGAATGATCTCTTCAAAGTGTTGTTTATTTCTATTTGCAGGAGTTTTATTGAGAGTCTTGTATCTATGTCCACCAGGGAGATTAGGGCATAATCTATTTTACTTTTTGTTGTTCTGTTATGCAGTATTAGGAAATGTGTTTACAATGTTCTTTCCTTTTCTACATTGTGAAACAGTCTGAGGATCATTGGTGTTAGTTCCTGAAACATCTAGTAATGTTCAGCAGTGAATATAACTAGGCCCAGACATCTCTTCGTTAGGAGACTTTTTATTACTGTTTCACTAATTATGCATGTATCTATGTTGTTTATTTCCTCTCAATTTAATTTTTATAGGCCATATCTGTCTAGAAATATCAAAAACTTGCTTTGTAAGTTTTCAATTTGAAATACAGGTTTTCAAAATATGTTTAGTTGATTCTTTGAATACTACTGGTATCTTGTAATGTCACCTCTTTCATGTCTAACTTTGTTCATTTGTGTCTTCTCTCTCGGATAGGTCAGCTAATAGTTGTTGATCTTATCTTTAAAAAAAAAACCTAAAAACTCCCTGTTTTATTGATTCTTTGTAGAGTGCTTTTGTTTCAACTTCAATAATTTCTATCCTGATCATTATTGTGTATTTACGTCTTGGGATTTGACTTGGTCTTGTTGTTCTAAAATCTTAACTCTCATCATTCTGTTGTTTGAGATATTTATCACTTTAAAATATTTGTTTTATGCATTTGAGTGTGTGTGTGTGTGTGTGTGTGTGTGTGTGTGTGTGTGTGTGTGTGTGTGAATGTACACCATGTGTCTGCAGTTCCAGCACAGGCCATAAGAGGGTATCAGATGCCTTAGAACAGGAATTACAAAGAGATGTGAGTTGCCTCATGTGGGCCTGGGCTCGGGTTCAGGTCCTCGAGAGCAGCGAGTGCTCTTAATTGATGAGCCAGTTCTCCAGTTCCTTGACTTTTGAATATAAACATTTATTGTTATAAATTTCCTCCTTAGAATTGTTTTGGTTACATTCTACAGATTCAGTACTGTGATTTTTTTTTCTAGAAAATTTAATTTAGTTGCCAGCTCAGTCACTACTCCATAATGTACTGTTGAACGCCCATGAGTTTGTATATTTTCTGTAGTTTCTATGACTATTAATTTCTAGTTTTATTTTATTGTGATCAGATAAAATACAAGAAATTAGTTCAGTTTTCTCGGGATTCTTTTTGAAGTTTCTTTTATGTACTAGGATATTATCTATTTTAGACACAGTCCTGTAGGCTATTGAGAGGTATATGGGTAGAGTATTTTTTAGATATCTGATAAGTCCATACACTATCATCGAACCCTGATGTTTCTTTATTGATATTTCTTTATTTGCTTTCTTAATGGCATGTCCATTGGCGATAGTGGTATGTTGAAGTTACCCATTATAATTGTGCTGAGCTGTCTGTGCTTTAATATCCAATAAATTAGGTGAACAGATGCTCAGTTATGTATATGACTGTTATAATTTCTTGATGGGTTTTCCCTTAATCACAAAAAAGTGACCTTCTTTATCTCTTCTAACTAATTCTAGTTTAATGTTTGCTTTGTCACATAATAAAATAAAGGAAGTGTCTTCCTTTCTAGGTTCTCCATATCATACATTGACTTACTTATTGTATCCAGCTTTTTTGTTTGTGTTCTCTTTGAATCTCTATACAAGTCCTCTTTGGCTTTGTTCAAAATTCTTAAAATCATACTTCTGAATTCTTTGAGAGTTCATCTAATTCACTCTCATTGGAAGCCGTTATTAGGGAATTGGTAATTTTTGGAAGCTGCGTATTATCTGTGTCTCATGTTTCTGCATTGGGACTTACACATCTGGGATTAGATCATTGTTTAGACTTTTAGTTACCTCTATTGACTCATGGGAAGTATTTGCAGTGTCTGAGTGGAACTGTGCTGTACTCAGGTTGAGGCATGGCTCCTTGTCACTGGGCTGGAAGTGTAGCTCAATGAGCTCAGTACCACTGTGAGAGTAGAATACTAACTGCGAAAGTCTGCTCTGAAAATTCAGTAAGAGCCAATTACAAAAATCTCCCTTTCAACTCTACTTTTGTTGGATAAAGGAGAACAATAATATGATACACGCTATGGCATTTGTGAATGAAGGCAAGAATGGGAAGAAAATAGCGGAGTAAGACTAACAATTAGCACCAGAGAAAACAGAAGGGAGGAGATAATGCAGAAGAATGGTAGAGAGAGGGGGATGGTAAAGAGGAATAGAGGAGCTAAGGTGACTCCAGGAGATGAGAGAATGCAGAGAGAGAGAGAGAGAGAGAGAGAGAGAGAGAGAGAGAGAGAGAGAGAGAGAGAGAGAATAAAGCCAGCAACTTAAAACAACATCACCATTCAGGAGCCTGAGCCAGGGAGACCCCTGTGCAGGGGAAATAGGAAGAGTGCAGGACAGAGTGGTTTGCACATTTAGAATCAGACATTAAACAGATTCTCTGTGTCGTCACTCTCCCGATCATAGTGCAGACTGTCTCTATAATTTTAGTTGCCTCAGACGTGTAGACTGCCTGCGGTCACTCACTTGAGCAGAAGTGCATGACCCTTTTCCTCACCCTCTTGCTTTTTCTTCTCTGCTCCGTTGAGCCAGTATCTTCCAATGAAAGCAGAACCTTTATGGTATTATGCTTCCTGTATCACTTGCCTTGTAACCAGAGAGTGGGGTTCATGAGCCAGGCAATAGATACTGGAGAAATCCGGATGTGTCATTCAGTTGACTACCGGGATATTTCCTGTACATATTATAAACTTTCCAAACATTTACCAGACGCAAGCCAGAAGTGAAGCACTTCTATAGATTGTCCTCCTACTCTAAGCTGTCTGGACTTAGCATGGTCATGCTCCTACTACAGGCTCTCTTAGTTTAGCATGATCGTGCCTGTTATGTATAGCAAATGTAAGTTCACTTTAAGCAAGGTGTGCTTTCTTCCTGGTGCTCCAATTTTACAAAAATACCTAAGCTCTAGGGATGGTATAAATTTCCAGGTGCTTCCTGGCCTGGCTGCTGGATGCCATAGGTCTTGGTCCCAGGACTGAGCCTCTGTGACAGTTCAACAGACACTTTGATTTAGAGATCTCTCATTGTCAAGGTTTGCATTTATGTAAATTCAACAAACAAGAACATAGCAGGCCCCTATTCACATGTTCTTTATACTCCCATAGTTCAGCAAGTAATCTGAAATTGCACTTATAACCAGGAAAAGAGTTAAGATAATCACCCATAATTGTTAAAAACATCAATGGTAGTAATTGACATTTATAGAAGCCATCTGTGCCAAGCGTTATGCTGAGTGTTTTCTGTGCACTGTATTTTTCAGTCCTAACAGCAATAGTGTACGGTAGCTCTAACGTGTAAGTGTGAAAACTACAGATCACTAAGATTGCAGATCTATGATGCTGGAGCCAGTTGCACGAACCAGATCTCCTGTCTTCCAGCCCCATAGTCTGAGTCCAGTTTTATGGAGTAAAAAAAAAAAAGAATAAAAGTGGACAAGGTCATGATTATGGCAGAAAGTTTAAACAAAGTTAAGAAAACACCAAAAGCTGGCGATGTTGAAAGCGACCATCTCTCCTTCGCTTTCCTATGACGTCACTACATCTAGAGCTTGCCTCACCTGCACCCTCTAAAGCACGCTCTCACCATATGATCAGCAGTTGTAGTTTAACAAATATTTAACTTGTTACACGGGCTCAGCACGCAGTTCCTTCATAATTTCCCAGATGACAGAAATGTCCTTTGTGATTCCTATGCTGATCGGAGTCAATCTAAAGAGATGGCTTTATAGCTAATCCCTATTAGCTAAAGACTGAGAACAGTCATGAGAAAGATGGATGGGAACATTCAGTCTCGTCTATTGACCCTGGGAATGGCAGAGCAAACCCCATAAATACTCCTGAGAGATGAGACTTGAGTTACTGAACGGGCAAAGAACGTAGCAAGGTTCTAGAGAGGGCGCCTCATCCAGAAAGGATATGGAGGTTGCACTTCCTACCCCACCGCTGGGTTTTGCCTCCATCTAGCTGTTTCTATGTTGCATCCTCTGCAATAAATATATCAGGAAAGAAAAAAGCAGTAAACCAATGCTCTCACATGAATGAAACATTTCCTTGAGAGCTGGAAAAACCTCATCCATGTGTTAGAGTTAAGGAAGGGATTTGAGCAACCCCCAATTTGTTTATATTTGTTTTTAAAAATCTATTTATTATTTATTTATTTATTTTTACACTTCAGATTTTATTCCCCTCCAGGTCCATACCCCACCCCCCGACAGTTCCACATCCCATACTCCCCCATCCCCGTGTCTCCACGAGGATGTCCCCACTCCTCACCCTCCACCCCACCAGACCTCTAAACTGGGGTGGACCTGGGGTCTTCAGTCTCTTGAGGGTTAGGTGCATCTTCTCTGACTGAACCCAGACCTGGGAGTCCTCTGCTGTACATGTGTTGGAGGCCTCATCTCAGCTGGTGTATGCTGCCTGGTTGGTGATCCAGGGTCTGAGAGATCTCAAGGGTCCAGGTTAACTGAGACTGCTGGTCCTTCTGCAGGGTTGTCCCCTCCTCAGCTTCTTCCAGCTTTTCCCTAATTCAACTAGAGGGGTCAGTAGCTTTTGTTCATTGGTTGGGTGCACACATCTGCATCTGACTCTTTCAGCTGCTTATTGGGTCTCCTTGGAGGGCAGTCATGATAGGTCCTTTTTGGTTAGTGCTCCATAGCCTCAGTAATGGTGTCAGGTCTTGGGGTGTCCGCCCCTTGAGCTGGATCCCACTTTGGGCCTGTCACTGGACCTTCTTTTCCTCAGGCTCTTCTCCATTTCCATCCCTGCATTTCTTTCAGACAGGAAGAATTATGGGTCAGAGTTTTGACTGTGAGATGGCAAGCCCATCCCTCACTTGATGCCCTGTCTTTCTGCTGGAGGTGGACTCAATAAGTTCCCTCTCCCCACTGTAGGGCATCTCATCTAGGGTCTCCCCTCTGTGTCCTAAGAGTCTCTCCCTTCCCAGGTCTCTGGTACATTCTAGAGGGTTGTCCCAACCTCCTTCTTCCTGGGGTCACCTGTTTCCATTCTTTCTGCTGTCCTTCAGGGTTTCAGCTGTCCCCCCCAGTACCAGATCATGTTCCCTTCCCCCCCAACCCCTACCCCCTTTCCCTTCCTTGTTCCCCCTCCCCCCTTGTGGTTGCTTTCTTCTCCCTCCCAAGTGGGACTGAGGTATCCTCACTTGGGCCCCTCAGCTTGTTGACCATTTTAGAGTTCTGTGGATTGTATCTGTACTTTTTTTGTGTGGCTAATATCCACTTATTAGTGAGAACATACTGTGCATGTCCTTTTGGGTCTGAGTTACCTCACTCAGGATGATATTTTCTTGTTCCATCCATTTGCCTGCAAAACTCATGATGGCCTCATTTTTAATAGCTAAATAGTATTCCGTTGTGTAAATGAACCACATTTTCTGTATCCAATTTTTTGTCGTGGGACATCTGGGTTGTTTCCAGCTTATAACCAGTCATTGAGAAGTATGGGTGGCCCAGACCTGTGGCTGAGATTTGGAGTAGTATCTTCTTGTGGGCTTAATATATAATGGAGATTTGGTGCTCACTCCAGGTAGATGGTGCCCGAGTTGAATTAGATTGGAGGAACCTTAAGAACTGCACAGAATTAGTTGGTATGGAAACCCTACATGTTTGCTGTCAAATGTGGATGGTATGAAAGTGAAAGTGTGCATGTGCATGTATGAGAGACAGAGGAGGAGGGAGAAGAGAGAGAGAGAGAGAGAGAGAGAGAGAGAGAGAGAGAGAGAGAGAGAGAGAGAGAGAGACTGGCAAAGTTGTATGACCAGAAGAAACTTCCAAGGAATGTGCTGTTTTCATCCCCCGACCATGTACACAAGTAGCAGTAGCTGTTTTGAAGGAGAGTTAGAGGAAAGAAAATTTATTGCTTAGATCTCTGTACAAAAACTGTCTGAGTCATTTTTCCAAATGAAATTATGAGGTATCGCATCACATTTACATGTTTGCATATATTACATGTGTGCAGGTGTGCATGCATAGGAAGCTGGAGAGCTTCAGATGCTATCCTCAAGAATGCTGTCCCGCTCCTTTGAGACAGCCTCTTACTGGCCTGAAGTGCGCCCAGCAAACTAAACTCAGGGAGCACTTCCGTCTCCACCTCCCGACACAGGCAGTAAAACCATGAGCACAATGCCTATCGTATTTAATGGGTCCTAGTGCTTGCAAGGCAAGCTCATAGCCACGTTACAGACCAAGACTTCCCCCAAGTGACCACTTATAGGTTTCCCCTATATCTGTTTGTCCCTGATAATTTTTATATGACTGTTTGCTTGCATGTCTGTGTACATACACACCACATGTATGTTTAGTGTCCATGGAGGACAGAGAACATGTTGGATCCTCTGGAACTGGAGTTCCAGGTGGTTGTGAGCTGCTGTGTGGGTGCTGGAAATGAAACCCAGGTCCTCTGCAAGAGCAGCAAATAGCAAGCATTGTTAACTACTAGACCTTCTCCCCCGTGTAGCCCTATGCTATTTTTAATGTGTCTGTGTGTGTGTGTCTGTGTGTGTGTGTCTGTGTGTGTGTCTGTGTGTGTGTCTGTGTGTGTGTCTGTGTGTGTCTGTGCATGTGTGTGTGTGTCTGTGTGTGTGTATCTGTGTGTGTGTCTGTGTGTGTGTCTCTCTGTGTCTGTGTGTGTGTGTCTCTGTGTGTGTGTGTGTGTGTGTGTCTGTGTGTGGGGGGGGATGGGGGGATTGTGATGACAGTGACATTCATTCTAAATATTTGGGCCTGAGTTGTTAATTAGTAAAGACTGTTTTAATGAAAATAGATGTATGCAAAGAGACATTACAAGTGATGAACTACTCTGCATTAATTTGACAATAAATCATCTGGAAGCAGGGCTCTCAGTTATGACTTTATATTAACCCTGCTTCTCAGTACAAATAATTGAGCAAGGGAAAGCACGCAGAATTACATACAGACAGCTAGGAGATGGGCTTCTTGCTTTCAGCTCATCACCAGGAGAGATTTGGTTTGCTTGTTTGTTCTTGGCTTGGGTTTAATTTTTGGTTCAAGATGCAAATCAGGTGGATTATCTTGGCCCTTGGTGTGGCTTCCCTACACTGGTGTTGCTATGTGTTTATTGATCCCAGTCCAAAGAATCACAGCAAAAGAAATTTGATCACATTTCTGTCTCAGAGGAAAGGGTGTGTGTGTGTGTGTGTGTATGTGTGTGTGTGTGTGTGTGTGTACATGTGTGTACATGTGTAAGCATGCTCAGCCCATGACTAGCTGCTCACATATCAAGATGTGGTTCACATAAGATGAGCATGGAGGTCATAAAATCGTGTAGAAAACACTCAAGCTTAAGAATCAATGATACTGAGGGGTTGGGGATTTAGCTCAGTGGTGGAACACTTGCCTAGCAAGCCAAGGCCCTGGGTTCGGTCTTCAGCTCCGAGAAAAAAAACAAAAACAAAAACAAAATAGCAAAACAGAATCAATACTGAGCTTGAAAGCTGGCTTGTCTCTACCACAGCTGAGTTGCTCATGTAAAATGAAAAAGCAATTGCATCTGTCAGTCTCAGGTTGACGTCCACTTCCCTGCCTAGAGCACCTACTTTAGTCTCTGCCATTCACCTGTTGGGAGAGATGGCTTTCACTGCTCCTGACATTGACAGTAAAAGGATATCTAGAGGCTGCAAGGAAGTGGGAGTAGACAGAAAAGGCATCTTCACTGGTAAAGTCTGCTGCTCTGTGTAAGACACTAGCATTGACAAGAGGTTTCTTAGCAGAACACCAATAGCACAGGGACCAGCCCCAAGCATCAACAGATGCAGCTTCATAAAATTGAAAAGTTTCCACACAGCAGAGCAAACAGACAGCCCACAGGATGGGAGAAAATCTTTACCAGCTATACTTCAGACATGAAACTAATACCCAGAAATTTAAAACCAATGAAATAAAACTGCCAATCGACAAATGGACTGACAAAATGAACAGTTTTCAGAAGAAAAAAATGAAAACGGCGAACAACAGTTTTTTTTAAAAAGTGTTCAACATCCTAAGTCAACATGAAATTAAAGTAAATGCAAATTAAAACTACTTTGAACTATTACCTCACCCAAGATGGAATGACTATCACCCAAAAATCTGCTAGTAAATATTGAGGAGGGTGTGGGAAAAAGGAATGCTTACTCTCTAGTGGTGGACATGCAAATTAACACAGCCAGTAAGTGAGTCAGTTTAGAGGCTCTTCAAAAAAAAAATTAAAAAATAGAACTACCACATGACCCAGCAATTCTACTGCTGGGCATACACACAGAGAGAGCACTGTAGCCTATCATGGAGAAATTTTCACATTTATGTTTATTGTTGCTCTATTCACTACAGCAAAGCAAATGGAACCAGACTAAATGTCTAGCAATACATGAATAGATAATGAAAATATGGTACACATATAAATGGAATATTATTCATATCTACATAAAAACAAAGTCATAAAATTTGCAAGAAAATATATGGACTTGGAAAGTGGACTATATAGCAAGGTCACGCAGACTCAGATAGAAAAAACAAAATTCTGCGTGTTTTCCTTCATATCCATATCCTAGCCTGTAATGTATATGTGTTTATATGTTATACGTAAACAGCTATAAGTGGATTTTCTATTGCTGCAATACTACATCAAGTTGGGGAGGAGCTATTTTCACTATTCTTGGTTGTTTGTTTTTGTTTTTGTTTTTTTTGTTATTCCATATGAAGTTGAAAAATGTTCTTTCCATCTCTGTGAAGAATTGAGTTGGAATTTTGATGGGGATTGCATTGACTCTATAGATTGCTTTTGAAAAAATGGCCATTTTTACTATGTTAATCCTACCAATCCATGAGCATGGGAGGTCTTTCCAAATCTTCTGAGGTCTTTGAATTTTTATTCAGGGATTTGAAATTCTTGCCATATTGATCTTTCACTTGCTTGGTTAGCATTATACCAAAATATTTTATATTGTTTATGACTATTGTGAAGGGGGTTGTTACCTTAATTTCTTTTTCAGCCCATTTATCCTTTGTATAAAGGAAGGCTATTGATTTATTTGTGTTAATTTTATACCTAGCCACTTTCTGAAGTTTATCAGCTGGTAGGAGTTCTGTGGTAGAATTTTTGGGGTTGCTTATGTGTACTATCATATCACCCTAAACAGTGATACCTTGATGTCTTCCTTTGCAATTTGTATCCCTTTGATCTCCTTTTGTTGTCTAATTGCTCTAGATAGAACTTCAAGTACTATACTGAATAAATAGGGAGAGAGTGAGCAGCCTCGTCTATCCCTAATTTTAGTGGGATTGCTTCAAGTTTCTCTCCATTTAATTTGATGCTGGTTGTTGGTTTGCTGTACATTGCTTTTATTATGTTTAGGTTATGTACCTTGAATTTCTGATGTGTCTAAGACTTTTAACATGAAGGGGTGTTGTATTTTGTCAAAAGCTTTTTCAGCATCTAATGAGATGATCATGTGTTTTTTTTTCTTTGAGTTTGTTTATATAGTAGATTACATTGATGGATTCTCATATATTGAACCATCCCTGCATCCTTGGGATGAAGCCTACTTGGTCATGGTGAATGATTGTTTTGATATGTTCTTAGATTCTATTTGCGAGAATTTAATTGAGTATTTTTGCATCAATATTCATAAGCAAAATTGGTCTGAAGTTCTCTTTCTTTATTAGGTCTTTGTGTGGTTTTTGGTATCAGAGTAACCGTGGCTTCAAAGAACAAATTAGGTAGTGTCTCTTCTGTTTCTATTTTGTGTAATAGTTTGAGGAGTATTGGTATTAGGTCTTCTTTTAAAGTCTGACAGAATTCTGCACTAAAACCATCTGACCCTGGTCTTTGGGGCTGGGGGTGGGGTTTAAATGACTGTTTTTATTTCCTTAGGGTTATGAGACAGTTTAGATAGGTTACCTGATCTTGATTTAAGTTTGGCCCGTGATATCTGTCTAGAAAATCAACCATTTCATCTAGATTTTCTAGTTTTGTTAAGTATAAGCTTTTGTAGATCTAATGACTTTTTTGAATTTCTTCCATTTCTGTTGTTATGTCTCCCTCTTCATTTCTGATTTTGTTAATTTGGATACTGTCTCTTTAGTTTGCTAAACTGCCCTTTAGTTTGGCTAAGGGTTTATCTAGTTAACTTCCTCAAAGAACCAGCTTGTGGGTTTTTTTTGATTCTTTGTACCATTCCCTTTGTTTATAATTGGTTGGTTTCAGGCCTGAGTTTGATTATTTCCTGCCCCCTACTCCTCTTGGGTGTGTTTGCTTATTTTTGTTCTAGAGCTTTCAACTGTGCTGTTAAGTCGCTAGTGTAGAATCTCTCCAATTTCTTTATAAAGACATTTAGTGTTATAAATTTTCCTATTAGCATTGATTCATTGATTTCATTGTGTCCCATAAGTTTGGGTATGCTCTGTCTAGAAAGTCTTTGATTTCTTTCTCTTTCTTCCCTAAACAAGTTATCATTGAGTAAAGAGTTGTTCAGTTTCCATGACTTTGTGGGGTTTCTGTTCTTTTTGTTGTTATTGAAGCCTAGCCTTAGTCTGTGGTGATCTGATAGGATTCATGGGATTATTTCAATCTTATTGTATCTGTTGAGAGCTGTTTTGTGTCCAATTATAAGATCAGTTTTGGAGAAGGTACTATGAGGTCCTGAGAAGAAGGTATATTTTTTTGTTTTAGGGTAAAATGTTCTGTATATATCTGTTAAATCCATTTGGGGCGTAACTTCTATTAGGTTCACTGTGTCTCTGTTTAGTTTCTGTTTTAATGACCTGCCCATTGGTGAGACGGGGGTATTGAAGTCTCCCACTATTATTGTGTGAGGTTCAATGTATGTTTTGAGCTTTAATAACGTTTCTTTTATGAATGTGGGTGCCTTTGTATTTGGGGCATAGATGTTCAAAATTGAGACTTTGTCTTGGTGAATTTTTCCTTTTAAGAGTATGTCTTTTTTGTGATTGGGTTACCTCACTCAGGATGATATTTTCTACTTCCATCCATTTGCCTATGAATTTCATGAAGTCATTGTTTTTAATAGCTGAGTAGTACTCCATTGTGTAAATGTACCACATTTTTTGTATCCATTCCTCTGTCGAGGGACGTCTGGGTTCTTTCCAGCTTCTAGCTATTAGAAATAAGACTGCTATGAACATAGTGGAGCATGTGTCCTTGTTATATGTTGGAGCATCATTTAGGTATATGCCCAGGAATGGTATAGCTACGTCCTCAGGTAGTACTATGTCTAATTTTCTGAGGAACCTCCAGACTGATTTCCAGAGTGGTTGTACCAGCTTATAATCCCACCAACAATGGGTTCCTCTTTCTCCACATCCTCACCAGCATCTGGTGTCACCTGAGTTTTTGATCTTAGACATTCTGACTCGTGTGAAGTGGTGTCTCAGGGTTGTTTGATTTTCATTTTCCTGATGACTAAAGATGTTGAACATTTCTTTAGGTGCTTCTCAGCCATTTGATATTCCTCAGTTGAGAATTCTTTGTTTAGGTCTGTACCACATTTATAATAGGGTTATTTGATTCTCTGGAGTCTAACTTCTTGAGTTCTTTGTATATATTGGATATTAGCCCTCTATAGGATGTAGGATTGGTAAAGATCTTTTCCCAATCTGTTGGTTGCCATTTTGTCTTAATGACAATTGTCCTTTGCCTTACAGAAGCTTTGCAATTTTATGAAGTCCTATTCATCAATTCTTGATCTTAGAGCATAAGCCATAAAAACACACATGGTATGTACTCACTGATAAGTGGATATTAGCCCATAAGCTCGGATTACCCAATGATACAATCCACAGACCGCATGAAGCTCAAGAAGAAGGACAACCAAAGTGGAGATGCTTCAGTTCTTCTTAGAAGGGGGAACAAAAATGTTCACAGGAGGAAATATGGAGACAAAGTTTGAGCAGAGACTGAAAGAAATGCCATCCAGAGAGTGCCCCACCTGGGGATCCAGTCCATACACATACAGCCACCAAACCCAGACAATATTGCTGATGCCAAAAAAAGCATGCTGACAGGAGCCTGATATAGCTGTCTCCTGAGAGGTTCTGCCAGAGCATGACAAATACAGAGGCAAATGCCTGCAACCAACCATTGAACTGAGAACTGAGTCCCCATCAGAGGAATTAGAGAAAGGATTGAAGGAGCTGAAGGGGTTTGCAACCCCATAAGAACAATAATACCAACCAACCAGAGCTCCCAGGGACTAAACCACCATCCAAAGAATACACATGGACAGACCCATGGCTCCACTGAATATGTAGCAGAGGGATAGTCTTGTTGGGCACCAATGGGAGGAGAAGCCCTGCCAAGACTGAACATTAGAATGCTTACTGTAGCTTGTTTCTTTGGACCAATTGCTTGGAAAACTTTTTTCTATCCTTTTACTCTGAAGTAGTATCTCTTGTTGTTACTGTGGTGTTTCTTGTATGCAGCAAAATTCTGGATCCTGCTTACCTGTCAACTCTGTTAGCATTTGTCTTTATATTGGGGAACTGAGTCCATTGATATTGAGAGATATTAAAGACCAGTGATTGTTGGTTCCTGTTACTTTTGTTATTGGAGGCGGTATTATGTGTGTGTGAGTCTCTTCATTAGGGTTTGTTGTGAGATGATTAATTTCTTGGGTGTAGGTACCCTCCTTGCATTGGAGTTTGTCTTCTAGTATCCCCTGTAGGGGCGAATTGGTAGAAAATACTGTTTAAGTTTGGTTTTGTCATGGAATATCTTGGTTTCTCCATATATGGTAATTGAGTGTTTTGCTGGGTATAGTAGCCTGGGCTGGCATTTGTGTTCTCTTAGGGTCTGTATAACATCTGCCCAGGATCTTCTGGCATTTAAAGTGTCTGTTGAGAAGTCTTGTGTAATTCTGATAAGTCTGCCTTTATATGTTATTTGGTTTTTGTCTCTTTTCTGCTTTTAATATTCTTTCTTTGTTTTGTGCATTTAGTGTTTTGATTATTATATGACTGGAGGATTTTCTTTTCTGATCAAATCTATTAGGCATTCTGTAGGCTTTTTGTACATTTATGGCCATCTTCCTTTAGGTTAGGGAAGTTTTCTTGTATGGTTTTGTTGAAGATGTTTTCTGACTCTTTGAACTGGGAATCTTCACTCTCTATTCCTATTATTCTTAGCTTTGTTCTTTTCATTGTGTCCTGAATTTCCTGGATGGTTTGGGTTAGGAGCTTTTTACACTTTGTGTTTTCTTTGACTGTTGTGTCAATTCTTCTACAGTATCTTCTAAGCCTGAAATTCTCTCTTCTATCTCTTGTATTCTGTTTGTTAATGCCTTGCATCTGTAGCTCTGGATCATTTTCCTATGTTTTCCATCTCTAGGGTTGCCTCCATTTGTGGTTTCTTTATTGTTTTTATTTCCATTTTTAGGTCTTGGACCATTTTTATTCAATCCCTCACCTGTTTTGATTGCATTTTCCTGTATTTCTTTAAAGGGTTTATTTGTTTCCTCTTTAAGGGCTTCTACCTGTTTGCCTATGTTTTACTGTATTTCTTTAAGTGAGTTATTTACATCCTCCTTAATGACCTCTGTTATCTTCATGAGATAGGCTTTTAGGTCAACATCTTGCTTTTCAGGTGTGTTAGGGTATCCAGGGCTTGCAGTAGTAAGAGAACTGGGTTCTGAAGGTGCCAAATTACATTGGCTGTTGTTTATTCACTTATGTTTGTCTCTCACTATCTGGTTATCTCTGGTGTTAACTGGCCTGGGTGTCTCTGACAAGAGCCTGCCTCGTTGGGGCCAGGTAGAGCTCTGTGACATGGGTTATAGCACGTCTTGTGGGAGGCAGGTTATGCTGTCTCTGGTTAGGGGAGCCTCCTATGTCCCTGGTTACAGAAGGCCTACTGTCCCCTGGGTTTAGGCAGTCCTCCCATGACCTGGTTATGACAGACCTCCTGGGAGATAGGCAGAAGCCAGCAATTTTAATTTAGAGATGGGGAAACTGAATTTATTAAAGGATACTGCTGATGGATCCCAGCCCAGGATAGAACCTGGGTAGGCTGAGTACCTTGGTTCCCAGTCCTGCTCATGCTTCTGTCAAATGGGAGGCAGTGCTGAGGTACTGTGGCAACTTGACGGCATATTTAAATGTATACCCAAATCCACAAGTGAGTTAAAAACCACTATTTAGATTTTCAATGAAAGCTGCTAATCAAATAAGAATGTCAAATGATCATCACTTAAATATTCCATAAATGCATAAATACTTCATACTGACAAACTCTTTTGTACTAAAAGTCAGTAGAGAAAAAGAAGTTAATGGACTATTTCTCTGACCATAGTCCCAAGCCCAAGTTCTAAGGCAGTGAAAGCAAACTGGAGACATCAGGTTCCCACTATGGAGCACTTGAGTAACCCGTATCATGGTCCAGAAGTAGCATGTGTTTTCTTTATTCAAAGAATTGATTGCTAGGAATAATGCCTGCAGACCCACTTTGTATTAACAGAACCCAGTTCCCTGTCTGGAACTCTGCTGCCCTGCAGCTGGGCCCAAGGGTGACTCAGTGCTTAAACTTGCCCACAGTTTGGCCTTTCTCCATCTAGGGGGGTCTTTGAGAGTTTTGGTATCTCATTGGAAATGGGGACTTTGTTTAGTAGAGACTCTTAGTAGAGGCTTCCTGCCAGAGGAGTGAGCCTTCCCTTCACATCTGGTTCTGAGATTCTTGGTAGTCTCCTGGGAATCAGAGTTGGAGCCTCTTACTAATGTCAAGCTGTAACTACCAACTGTCAACCCAACTGCCTCAAGCTCCACCTTCGTAGCGTCAGTTTGAAGCCCTGCATTTGTTAATAGCTAATGGTCTGTGCAGATTGACAGACACCCTTACAAAATAGCTGTGTGGCGATAAAATATGCACGGCATAAAATTCAGTGTCATAGTCCTGGATGTGCTCAACGTAGTGATGTTAGATACATTCGCAGAGAGGAAGAGCAGAAGAAACCTTGGGAGAATACGGAAAGGGGGATGAAGTCCTGGCATGGAAAAAGGGAGCTGGGTCTCTCTTTGCCTACTTGTTCCCACTCTGTCCGGCAAGTCCATTTCTTCACAGGCATTATAGCCTACTTCTTTGGGATTCCAATGTATATTGAAGACCTCATGGACTAAATTACTGGATTTCTGGACCTTCTATTGGTAGATAGATATTACTGGACTAGCCGAACCACAGCCTGTAAGCCATTCTACTAAATCCCCTGGTAAATAACTATGTTTATTTTAAATTAATAAATTAAGTCAAATAAATAATTTCAATAAATTAATTATTATAATTTTAATTAATTAACAGGGCACCTTCCAGTGCCATAAATGCCAGTCAGTAGGGGAGAAGCCCCCACTTAGGCATAACCTTTACTTTTCAATGTTCAATGACATAAGTGAAGGTTGTCTTTGGCAATAGGGTCTTACTCCCTGTTTGTAGAGACCAAGCAATAGCCTTGATAACAACCTGAGGTGTTTGTTCATGGGGCCCTTTTGGCCAATGACTCAACTAGATGTAACTCATTCCTGGTCCTGATGTGAGAGCTTTCACTTGGTGCCATAAGATGTCAAGTTGGGGCATTATCTCCCTCATTATTTGGTGACTCTATTTATATTTCTTTCATACATGCATATTTTTAATCACTGTTTTTATTGTTATGAGGTTCCATTTTTTAATTGCTGGTCTTAGTGCCTGTGCTATCAGTGGGCTGTTCAGAATATGCTAAGGAGTTCAAGGCGATTCCCTACTTTCTCATTTATCAAGTTCAGTGTATCTGGCCTTATGTTACTCCATTTAGTGTTGAGTTTTGTGCAGGGGGATAAATACGGAGCTATTTTCATTCTTCTACCTTCCATTACCCAGCTCAAGTGGCACCATTTGTTAAAAATGTCGTCTGTTTTCCAGTGTGTATTTCTGGCTTTTCTGTCAAAAATCAGATGTCAGTTGATGTGTGGATTTATATTTAGGTCTTCAGTTCTCCTCTATACATCAACGTATCTGGTTTTATGCCAATACCATGCTGTTTTATTACATAGATCTCTAGTACAGCTTGAAGCTAGGATGATGAGACTTCCAGAAGTTCTTTAGGATTGCTTAGGATTGTTTTAGCTGTCCTTGTTTCTGTGTGTGTGTGTGTGTGTGTGTGTGTGTGTGTGTGTGTGTGTGTGTGTGTTTCCTCCTGAAAATTGTTTTGTCAATTTCTATGAAGAATTGTGTTGTGTTTTGGTATGGATTATGTTGAGTCTGTATATTGATTTAGTGAGATGGCCATTTTCACAATATTAATTCTATTTATTTATAAGCATGGGGTATCTTTTTATCCTCTGATGTCTTCTTCAATTTCTTTTTCAATGTCTTAGAGGTGTTTTTTAAATTATACAAGACTTTTTACACGTTTGGCTAGAGTTATTCCAAGATTTCTGTATTTATTTGACTATCGTGAAAGTTACTGCTTCCTTGACTTTTTTCTCCACCTGTTTGACACTTGTATATCAGAATTTTTATGATTTTTTTTCCTGATACTTTGCTGAGAGTTATAGGCTATAGAGATGTTTCCTGGTGGAATTTTTTGGGTCACTTATTATTTTATTATATCATCTGCAAGTAGCTATACTTTGACTTCTTCCCTTCCAATTTCTATACTCTTGATATTCTATAGTCTAGTTAGGGCTGTAAGTACTATGCTGAAGAGATAAGGAGAGATGGATGACCTTGTCTTGCTGTTGACTTTAGTGGAGTTGCTTTGAGTCGCTCCAGCTTAGGGTGATGCTGGCTATAGGCTAGATGTCAATTGACTTCATTATATTGAGACATGTCCTTTGTATTCATAGTCTCTCTAGGACTTCTATCATGAAAGGGTGTTGAATTTTTCTGAAGCTTGTTCTGTATCTAACAGGATGATCATTTTTTTTCGTATTTTAGTCTGCATAATTCAGTGGGTTACATTAATCAATTTATATATGTTGAATCATCCCTATATCTCTGGGATGAAGCCTACTTGATCATGGTGAATATTTCTTATGTATTTTTGGACTTTGTTTGCAGGTATTTTATTGAGAATTTTTGCATTTATGTTCACAAGGGATATTGGTCTATAAATTCCTTTTTGTTGTTATTGTTGTGTTTTTGTGTAGTTTTGGTATTTGGGCAATAGTGGCTTTAAAAAAAGAATAGGACAGTGTTCCTTCAGTTTCTATTTTGCAGAGTAATTTGAGCAATATCGGCATTAATTTTTCTTTGAAAGCCTGGTAGAATTCTTCATGGTAGCTGGGAGTGGTGGCACATGCCTTTAATTCCAGCTCTTGGAGCAAAGGCAGGTGAAACTCTGAGTTTGAGACCAGTCTAGACCACAGAGTGAGTTCCAGGACAGCTGACTGGAACTGCATAGTAGAGAGACTTTTGTCTCAAAAACTAAAAATAAAATGCACCCTTCATAACAGCCACAAGTAATATAAAATATCTTCCGGTAACTGTAACCAAGCAAGTGAAAGACCTATATGACAAGAACTTCAATTTTAAAGAAATTTGAAGAAAGAAATTGAAGAAAATATGAGAAAATGGAAAGATTTCCCCCGTGCTCATGAATCAGTAGAATCAACCTAGTAAAAATGGCTATCTTACCAAAGCAATCTACAGATTTAATGCAATCTCCATCCAAATTCTAACACAATTCTTTACAGACTTTGAAAGAACAATACTCAGCTTCATATGGGAAAACAAACCCAGGAAAGCTAAAACAATCCTGTATAATAAAAGAGCTTCCAACAGCCCTGATTTCAGGCTTTATTACAGAGCTATAGTAATAAAACTACATGGTATTGGCATTAACAGACAGGTTAATCAATGAAATCAAACTGAGGACCCAAACATAAATCCACACCACTTTGGACACTTGGTTTTTGATGAATAAGCCAGAATTATACAATAGAAAAGAAAACATCTTCAACAAGTATCGATGGTCTAATGGGATGTCATTATGTTGCTGGGCCTGGAACTATGTTTCAGCAGATAAGAACACTCGCAGTTCTTCTAGAATACCCAACCTCAGATCCCAGCACGCACACTGGACAGTATTCTAATGCTAATTGGGTCCCCAAACTGGTTGCCCCTGAGACAAGAGATGCTAAGTGACCTTGCCCCTACTTAATTGTGATTGGTAAATAAAAATGGCTACAGCCAAAAACTGGGCAGAAGAGACATAAGTGGGATTTAGGTTTCCCAGGCTTGGGACCACGAGGAAGGAGCAGACACCATGGGTTAAGAGTCAAGAGAGCTTGTTCCTGAGGACTGCCCAATTGGAGTTAAAAGCAGCCCAGATGGAGCATAGCAAATAGTAAGTAATAACTAAAGGTTGTTGATAGGAAAGTAGATTCTAGCAGCATGGAGGGTAGGCAGCTGCTCAGCTGCTGGGCTGTTTAAGGTTTACGAAAAATATAAAGGTTGTGTGTGTGTGTTTTATCTTGGAACTCAATAACCAAAGGTGAGGTAGAAACTCCAGGCAGGGACTTAAATAATAATTTCTCCTACTACTCTTACTACACACACACACACACACACACACACACACACAGAGAGAGAGAGAGAGAGAGAGAGAGAGAGAGAGAGAGAGAGAGAGAGTGAGAATGTTGTTTATTTCCCATATATTTGTGGCAGTGAGGATAGTCCACAGGGATATATGATGATGGGCTTTAGTGCTTATAGAGAATTGTAAACAATAATAAAATGATAGATATTGTCTGCTTGCTATTATCATGTGTCAGGAATACTAAACAAGGTCAGAGATATAGTACTGTTCCTAAAGAAAATAAAACTTGTGTGTTTAATATTCTAAATAATAACTATAGTTACTATTAATTTTTAAAGACAAATATTAGAGGTTATTTATCTCATCACACTATTGAATTTTAATAACATATTGAACTTCAGCCAGCACATTTTTATCACTTATCCTTTAGTAAACATTGTATCATACACAAATGTTAATTCGAAGAATCCCCAGTTATACCTGAAGGTTCTAAGGTGGGAGGATTCAAGTTGTGTTTTTGTGTCTGATTTGTCTTTACAATGACGTTGCTTCATTTTTTTATTTATAATTAATGTCTTACAAGCAGAAATATACAACGCACTGGGTGTTAAAAACATACTCAACATCTAAAGGGTGCTGGAAACTTTTAGTTATCACGTGCTATGTGTAAAGTAGGCGTACATACAAGCATATATAATAACATGATTTCCTAAGGATATTTTTGTGATTCAAATTGTAAACTAAATTCCATATTCATTTCTAAAGCCTTTGTCTTCTATTACTAACTTTTTCTATGGTGGGAAAAAAATGTATTCCCTGTAGAAAACTAAGAGACTACTCATTTCTCCAGACTGTTTGTATGATTTTAATGTTTAAGCATTTATATAGCATATGCAAGCACATGTGTGTGTGTGTGTGTGTGTGTGTGTGTGTGTGTGTGCGCGCGCGCGCATGCATGCCATATGTGGAGGTCAGAGGTCAGAAGACAACTCTGGGAATTCTTTCCTTACACCATGTGGCAACAAGATTTGTAGCAGATACCTTTGCCTGCTGAGCCATCTTGCTGGTATGTTTTTTCTGATTTTCATATGACTTGAATTTTCTAAAGGATGATGTTAAAAAGCCCAGTGGAAGCCTTGTGATGACACGTACATGAGATCTCAGCTTTAGAGGGGCAGAAGCAAGAGAATCTTGAGTTTGAGGTCTGCCTGGCCTACATAGCAAAACTCTATTAACAAAAACCTCTACATACCAACAACCCAATAGATTTGCAGTGGTTGGGGGTGAGAGGGAGCAAGAACAACTGAAAGACAGGAGGTGATGAAAACGGAGGATAGGAGGGAGGTTGGTGTGGTCGGGCGGCACCTGAGGAGGAGGGAGTCTCCCTTCACTAACTTCTACTTTCATCTCATGAGGTGAGGTCCTTGAATCATTCGTATGTATATATATATATATATATATATATATATATATATATATATATATATATATATATGGAGAGAGAGAGAGAGAGAGAGAGAGAGAACCAAGGTTATAAGATCACACCCAACACAGTGACATCTCAGTGGAAGTGGAGTAACACTTTAGATTTTACTAATGATGGTTTTATTTCAAATACTGATGATTGGGCTGGAGACATGTTTGTTCCGGAAAGGGGTGGTAGACTTCAAACATGTTTCCTAATGAGGACTTTGAACTTTGAATCCCAGTATCATATAACCTACATTTTACACTTGATCTCAGCCAAAAATCTGGGAAGTGATTATAACACCCATGTTGTTAAACAGCACCTAAGAATTTTTTTCCTCGTTATTTTGAAAGACTGCAAAGGATACACTTTCCAGGGTCATCAACACTGTTATATTTGCATAAAATGTCACACTTAAAAAAGACCCCTTTACGACTTTTTAATACATTTTCGAATAGCAGTTTTATAATTTATAATTTATATTGTGATTCATTTTAAAAACTACGTAAGTCAGACATGGTGGTGTCTGCCTGTAATCCCAACAAAAGTTAGAAATTATAACAATTAGTGAAAAACAACGGGAGGGGCTTATGAGAAAGTTTGGAGGAAGGAGAGGGAAGGAAGAAATGTAATTCTATTATAATCTTGAAAACTACATTTAACAAAGAACAATATGTGCTCTTAAAAAGAGATAGAAATGTAAATTATTTTATTTTCATATTGAACTTACATTTTATAAGCAATATGTTTAGTGCAATATATGTTGTGCTCTGATAAAATTTAAAAAATTAAATTTTCCATTGCCACAAAACTCTTAAGTATCAAAATGATAAGTTCAGTATTAATAATATAGTACACAATTAATGAAATAATTTCAGATTTTGAAAAGTACTGTTAATCGTAAGAGTATAAATTCTCACTGGAAATGGCCTTTTAAGAAAGGCTGTTTCAGACAGGAGTGGGAGCACAAACCGTTACTCTCAGCACTTGGCAAGCAGAGGCAGGCAGATCTCTGTGAGTTTGAGGCCAGCCTGATCGATAAAGGGAGTTCCAGGTCAGCCAGGGCTGCATGGTGAGAGCCTGTTTTAAAAATGGAAGAAAGGAAGGAAAGAAGGAAGGAAGGGAGGGAGGGAGGGAGGGAGGGAGGGAGGGAGGGAGGGAGGAATGGAAAAGGAAAGGAAAGAAGAGAAGAGAGAAGAAAAGGGAGGGGTTGTTTCACCTATTCTGTAAAACTTATTGCCAAGACAAGATTGAGTTTGACATCAGTTCTTCCTCAACTCTGTATTTTTTATAGCACTCTGTGACTTCCACAACTTTTATTAATAAGCAGTAAACCCAAGAAAATGAATCACTAGAAATAAAAACTCTTTAGTTACACAACTGCCATTCAGATCTTTCAACTCTGTTCTGAGATACCCAAATCAATTTTTTATGTCAGAGTCTCAACTGCTTGCTTTCAACAAAATTTAGGGATGATCTGATATACTTTGGTGTTGTTGGTTATATAATACTATGTGATTTGTGTGTCTGTTTGCTTAGGGTAGAACTTGTTAAGTAATTTTTTTAATGCAAACTATGCAATCTGTTTCGCTAACCCAGTCCTCATCAAACCTATTAGACAAACTAGGAAAATAGCCTGACTTTTAGTTTAAATAAGCATATTCCTCTGCCTGCTCATAACAATCATGCAATTACTTCTTTTTTAACCCTACAGTAAGTAAACAGATACCCAAATTACATGGTATTATATAATCAACAACAGCGAAGCATATCAAGTGTGTCAGCTAGTCCCTAAATTTTGTTGAAAACAGGCAGCCGAGACGCTGACCTACAAAATTGATCCATTGCCTATTAATCATAGCCATTTGCTTTCTCATTTACTGGAAAGCATCACAAGACTTGTCAAATTACTATTAATTGTGGCTAGCGACCCACTTAGGAACCTCTTTTTCTGAGTAGATTTGACAGGGTTCAGACAATCAAGTCATTCTTCATTTAAATCTATTCTCCCGATGACATGTTCTAAAGATGGGTCTACTTTATCATATGCTTTTACCAGAGTCTCAGGGCTTCAACTCAATACCCATCTCCTTTAATCCACTGCAAATGTCCACTATGCACTCTGTTTGGCTCACCCAGTTCCCATCAGCAAATCTATCAGATAAACTAGGAAAGCATCTGACTTTTAACTTTAATAAGCATATCACTGCACACGCTCGAGACACTCATGCAACTGTTTTCTCTTTTTTTGATCCTACAATAAGTAAGCAGACACAGGAAACATGGGCAGACTTTCCAGGAAGGACTAACCTTGCTGCCTGCCGCCTTTGTGTTTTTGGTGCAATCCTTGTTACCATTGCACAAAGCCACCCACAGCAAGGCCATGCTCTGGACAAGAATTAACAAAAGGGACCCTGCAGGAAGCAACTGTTGTTTGCTGCATCTACAACAGGCATGAATCAGTAGCATGGGACTGGGCAAAATGACAGTTTCTGATGTGAAGCTTCTCCTTTAACAGAAATTCATGGAAGAATAGGGAAGTGGGGTGACTACAATGACAGACAGGTGCCTTGAGAATGAAGCGTGGCCTAAGCAATATTGTGCCTTACCCTTGGGCAAGAGACCCTGAAGCTCATTTAGATGGGGGACAGGGGATGGGAGATGGGGGTGAGGGGTTTCAGGGAAATGCATGCCCTTGAGATATAAAAGCGGAGTCCACATAAGAGAAACAGCCGGAGGCCTTCAGACCTGGAGCCAAGAGAGGCATTGTCTGAGCTAGACAGACGTGGGTCTTAGAAGAATACAGTGTGTTTGGAGCAACACGTGTAACAACCACGGTATCTGAAGTACACAGCTAACAAACGCACAGCACAGTCAAGGTACAAACACCAGAAAAGACAATCTACCCAGTGACTACCCAAACTGCATTAGTTAATTTCAATGAATGTTTATGGAACCACAGACAATGCATTGGCTGAGCTTAACCATCTGCTAGCGGTATCCAGTTTGGATACTCATTGAAATTAACTAATGAAGTAATTAATGAAACAATAAATGAAAATGGTAAATATTTTTTTTCTTGAGACAAGGTTTCAAGGGATGGAGGCTGGCCTTGAACTCTAAATAGTAAAAAAAAAAAAAAAAATGGCTTTAAACTACTGATTCTCCTGCCTCCAACTCTCAAGTGCTGGTGGGTATCACTACACCGAGTCCGTGAGATACCAGAGAGCAAACTCAGTGCATGCTTGACAATTCCTCTGGCAACTGAGAGACCTCTCCGCTCCTGGTTAAGGAATTTTTTGACTAGAATTTCATTTGAGGGGAATCTCCTAAGACTGGGTGTTCACAGATAAGTGACCAAGGACAGCAAGCCCTGGCTCCCTTCTGTTGTAGGTTGGCCCAAAGCTATTTTTATTCTGATGTTAATTCGGGTCCCCCAAAACTGTTTGTATGAGAGGGTCCTCATGTAAAACATTGAAGAACCCCGTCCTCAGTTAATTCTAATCAGAAAAAAAAAAAAAAAAAAAAAAGATACCAGCAGCCAATCGCTGGGGAGAAGAGACATAGGCAAGATTTAAGTTTCCAGGGCTTGGGACCACGAGGAAGGAGGGAGACAGAGAGCTGCCAAGTCTTGGGAGAATGTGCAGGAGAGGAGAGAAGAGAGCAGCCATGGAAGAAGAATGTGCAGGAGAGAGAACCAGAGCCGCCATGTAAAAGGGCCAGGAGAACACAGACCAGAGGGCTGCTCAGCTGGGTCAACAGCAGCCAAGATGGAACGCAGACATTAGTAAATAATAATGGGGTTAGGAAGTGGATTCCAACAGCGTGGAGGCTAGGCAGTTAACCAGCTATGGTACTGCTTACGGCATAGGAAAATATAAAAACCATGTGTGATCTTTCATCCGGGAATATACATGGTCTAAGGTGGGGAGGAACCCTGCGTCAGGATTCATTAAGATGTTCATACTACCATCTTTCCATCTGTAGCCTGCTCCGTTAGCCCTCTGCCTACCATTCTCCCTAAAATCAGCTCTGATCCTGAGTCTCATAACCCACAATGACTCCAAATAGAACATCGATCACATGGCAGTATTTTGACATGGAAGATGAATTGACTTTTGTGTTCGGACACTGTCTGTTGAGCTCAGTGAAGATCAGTGGTGATATCTCACAGTGGAACAGGTAAATAGGGCAGATGAAACTTGAGCAGGAATGAGAGGTTCAAGGTTTATTTTAAACATATGTGCCTGTGCTCATGCGTTAAGTATGTGCACATGAATGTGTCTGACTATAGAGGCCACTAGATCTCCTGGAGCTGGAGTTGGAGGCAACTGTGAGCCCTCTGACATGGGTGCTGGGAACTGAGCTCTGGTCCTCTGCAAGAACATTCCGTACTTAACTCCTAAGATATCTCTCTAGACCCTATTTTTTGTTGTTGTTATTGTTACTTTAAAGTTTAAAGTAGCTTAAAGTCTTCCAACTTTGAATTACATTATCAGAATTTAAGGTTGGAATCGTGGCTTTGTTTGCATTTCTGTTCTACTTTGCAGAGTTTCCAACAAGCAAGATAAGAACCAAAAATAAAATAAGTCAGGCAAGTCTTCAAAGGTGCTTTGTTAAAGGGGGGCGGGGGGAGGGGACAGAGGACTAAGAAGGAGAACTGCTCTTCCTACGATCTTCATGGAAGACCTACGCAAGCACTTCTCTGCAGAGCAGGCTGTGTCCCCTAACAGCCTGCCTCAGGAAGGCTAAACACTAATCAGTGGCAATTAAAAGTTTCACTGGGCACTATTAAAACTTTCAAAGTCAACGAGTTGGAGTAGCAGTGGCAAATGAGTGGCAACGGGGATTGCTAAATAGTCACTGTTTGCAAGATACATCAGCCATAGGAGTGTGCAAATTAAAAGATTTCTCCTGCGACACCAAGCCACCGAGAAACTAATTTAATCACATCCCTAAATAATTAGAAGCTCCGTGCATTCATTAAGAACCAAAAATAAGTGCTTGCGCCATGTGCAGGTAAATGACAGCAGGGACGTGCAAAAGTTGTTTTCTAGTTCAGACTCAGAAAAAAATGTGTCATTTTTATTGGTTGAAGGAAAAAAAACCTCCCTGTAATAATTTTGTGGTTATGCTCTCGTTAGGAGCCACGGGAGAGCTTAAGAAGCCCAGAGCTCTCATAAAGCATCCTGGTATTTTCATCTGCTCCTCAATAACAGTTTTATGATAAAACTAACATAATGAGATGGAAAGCCCTTTCGCCCTCTGCCTGGGGATGCTCAGTGCCATATCACACAGTGAGGTTAAGACGAGCCCTAGACCAAAAGTATCAGGTGGCTGGAGGTCCGTACAGTTCACCCTTCACAGACTTCCAAAGAAAGAGACCATGCTGCCCCAATCAAGAGATATCACTATCTGGCAGTTCTGCAGAAAGAGGAGGGGAAGCATCACTAAATCTCCAAAAGTTTTTCCAAATGCTGCTTGGTCTTCATGTGGTTCCTGGAGCAGAGGCTATCCCAAAAGCTGTTGCCTGCTCGTGGGATATGTTCTTCTAGCTGGGCTGCCTTGTCTGGCCTCAGTGGGAGAGGATGCGCCTAGCCCCACAGAGACTTGATGTGCCAGGGTCAGGGGATACCTGGGGGGTGGGAGGGCACCTGCTTGGAGGAGAAGGGGATGGATTGTGGAAGGGGAAGACTGGGAGAGGGGCAGAGAGCAGGATGTAAAGTGGAGATCTATTTGTTTGAGAGAGGCAGTTAGGAACCGGAGGTGGGACTGAGGTTTTAAAACCGATCAATGACTTTCAAAGCTTTTTCCGTGGGCCAGGGCTTTATTTGCAAATGAGCATGTCATTAATGATGCTTTCTCTCCTTCTGAAATGTTCCTATCTCTGATTCAACAGAGCCATGAGCCACAAAATACAGCATAAAGCCGTTGCTTGCAGCCCTCCAAACCAGGTTAAAACACTGCTCATCCCGTTTGACGGACGAAGCCCTTCCTCACCTAACTGGGACCCACACTCCAGCCTAATTTTCCCCTGCACCACTCCTTATCCTCACCACTTGCCCCAGACCCCTCCTGCGGCTCTGCAGTCCCTCAAACGTAGCAGTCCCTCAAACGTCAGTCTCTGCAGGTCTTCTTTCCTTTGGAAGCATCGTTTCATACTCCCTCTCCCCTCCAGCCTAAATCTCCTTTAACTGGTAATTATCAAAGAGCTGGTTCAAAGCATCCTCATGTGAAGCTTTTCCGAACACACTCATGTTCACAAGTGGATGAATGGACAGAAGCTTACAGGAAAGTGCTTCGTGGAATCAAATGGGCTCTCAGCCTCTCCACAGGCTGTCAGCCACCGACAGACTGTCCAACCCAAATGATTTAATACATCCTCTTTTTAAATATATAGTCACGTGATCAGTCCTGTTTCTCTAGAGACCCCTGACTAAAATAGGTCTCTTATTCAGCATTGACTTTTTTTTTCTTTTGGGGGGTGTGTGTGTGTGTGTGTGTGTGTGTGTGTGTGTGTGTGTGTGTGTGTGTATGTGTGTGTGTTGTGTGTGTGTCTGTGTGTGTATTGTGTATGTATTGTGTGTGTATGTGTGTGTTGTGTGTGTGTCTGTGTGTGTATTGTGTATGAGTATTGTGTGTGTCTGTATGTGTGTGTGTGTGTATGTGTGTGTGTGTGTGTGTGTGTGTGTGTGTGTGTGTGTGTGTATGTATTGTATATGTGTATTGTGTGTGTCTGTATGTGTGTGTATGTGTGTGTGTATTGTGTGTATGTGTGTGTTGTGTGTGTGTCTGTGTGTGTATTGTGTATGAGTATTGTGTGTGTCTGTATGTGTGTGTCTGTGTGTGTGTCTGTATGTATGTCTGTGTGTGTATGTGTGTGTGTGTATGTGTGTGTATGTGTGTATGTGTGTGTATGTGTGTGTATTGTGTGTGTATGTGTGTGTGTGTGTGTGTGTTTATGTGTGTGTGTGTGTGTGTGTGTGTGTGTGTGTGTGTCTGTGTGTGTGTGTGTGTGTGTGTGTGTGTGTGTCTATGTGTGTGTGTCTGTGTGTGTTTATGTGTGTGTGTATTGTGTGTGAGTGTGTGTGCATGTGTGTGTGTATTGTGTGTGATTGTGTGTGTGTGTGTCTGTCTGTGTATATGCATGTGTGTGTATGTGTGTGTGTATATGTGTGTATGTCTGTGTGTGTATATGTGTGTGTGTGTGTGTGTGTGTGTGTGTGTGTGTGGTGGAGATAGTGTCGGCAGGGGTAAGGATCTTACTATGCATTTCAAGTTGGTTTAAAACACTATCCTCCTGCCTCAGCTTCTTTAGTAAGTGCTGGCACACAGATGTGTACTACCATGCCTGGCAAACTGATGGATACGTTTACTAAATAAAGATTAGACAATGGATATTTAAAATAAATGTTAAAAGTATTTTAACGTGGATTTTTTGTTGATGTTTTGAGATAGGGTCTGTGTAGCCTAGGCTGGGCTTACACCTGCAGACCTCAGTCACTCGAGTGCTGGCATTACAGGTGCGTCACACCTATCTCTTTAGATTTTAGCTATTATTTTGTTTTACGGGTATGGCTGTCTTACCTGTGTGTACATCCATGCATCACTGCATGCAACACCATGGAGGACAGAGGTGTCAGGCAACCCGGGGTTTGAGTTACAGATGGTGGTGAGCCACCACGTGGGTGCTGGGAATTGAACCTGGGTCTTCTAGAAGAGCAGCCAGTTCCCTGAACTCTGAAACATCTCTCCAGACCCGTTAGTACTGTGGGCACTATGCATGCATGTGGTACACAGCCACGCATGCAGCTGAAACACCCATATACACAAAAAATAATAAAAATGAACTAAAAATCTATAGTTGGGGATTTAGCTCGGTGGGGTTGGGGATTTAGCTCAGTGGTAGAGCGCTTGCCTAGCAAGTGCAAGGCCCTGGGTTTGGTCCCCAGCTCCGAAAAAAAAAGAGTGTATATATGAAAAATCTATAGCAATAATTTGGTTTCTAATTTAGTTATCTTATTAGCAAATGTAGTTGTTCATCCATGATGAACTACGTTGTCTGAAACTGTGAGTCAAATCTTTCCCTCAAAAACAAGGGGGAAAACCCTCTCAGTTTGCTCTCATGGAAGCCTCACGGGTTAGAGTGAGTAAAATCAGGGAGTATTGTAGTGTTTTCAAACCAATAAACATTTTCCAGCTTCACTAAATTTCAGGAATGTCTACATACTGCTCTAACAGTAGTGATGGACAGGCATCTTCAAATAAAGTCGGCAACTGGAGCGCTAGAAACCATCAGAGATACAAAGGAGAGGGGAAAGGCAGAGGGGAGGAGATCTGAACTTAACAGAGAGGGTGCATAAAGTCAGAATACACCACATGGGTGTTGGAAATGTTACAATGAAACCCTTACTTAGTATATTTTGGAGGATTTCCCGCCTTGCTTTTGAGGGAAAGATTTGACGCACAGGTTCAGACAACTTAGTCCATCATGGATGAACAATTACATATGCTAATAAGATAACTGAAGCAACTGGGAAACAAGAGTGTGAGTCCTTTCCGTGAATGCAGAGCGAAGCACAGACGTCTGTTCTGTGGCTTAAGAAGATTAACAGGAATTACCTGAGGAGGTAAAAGCACACGTCTGAGTAGAGGGGAAGGAACCAGAGTTGCACTTGATGCAGAAGTCACTGGAATTGGAGAAAGCCAAGAAGGGAAGAGGGTCAGAGTACCCCACTTCTGCAACTGGCAGAAGTAGACTGAAGAGGCGTATGTCACAGCCTCTGTAACTGCAGAAACGGGGGTCTAGAGTGATGGCTCACGGTGAAGAATGGAGACTGCTTACACAGAGGACCCACGTTCAGTTCTCAGGACACAGAGCACGTGGCTTACAGCTGCCTGTAACACTAGCTCCACGAGATCAGACACCTTTTCCTAGCCTCCATAGGCAACACACTCATGCACGTAACCCACATACAGGCACACACATATACACATAACTAAAGACGAAATCTTGGGCTGGGCTTGGTAGTATACATCATCATTGTCGTCATCGTCGTTGTCATCATCAAGTTATTTACGTCCCAATCGGAGCTTCTCCTCCATTCTCTCCTCCCAGGCCCTCTCTCTCACTTCCCCTCCCTCCATCCTCCGGTCCTCCTCTCTTCCTGAGAAAAGGGAAGGCTTCCCATGGATCTCAACCAACTTCGGCATATCAAGTTGCTGTTAGATTAGACACATCTTCTATTGAGGCTAGACAAGGTCCAGTCAAGGGGAAGGGATCCAAAGACAGGTGATATGTCAGAGACAGCCCTTGCTCCTGCTTCAGGAGTCCCACAGGAAGACACAGATGTAAAATTATTACATACGTTCAGAGGGCCTAGGTCTGTCCCATGCATGCACCCTGGTTGGCAGTTCAGTCTATGAACACCTATGGGCCCAGGTTAGTTGATTCTGTAGGTTTTCTTGTGGTATTGTCCTCGCCCCACCCCAACCCTCTTTTACACGGTGTGTGTGTGTGTGTGTGTGTGTGTGTGTGTGTGTGTGTGTGCGTGTCTGTGTGTGTGTTCTTGTTCCACATACTGGACAGTGTGAGCTGTTGCTTGAGTTTTTTATCTTATTCATTCAAATGAGTGTAAGTTGGAATCTCAGAGTGGTTTTGATTTGCATTTCTCTGATAGTTAAGGATGCCAAACCTTTCTTTAAGTAACTCTTGTCCATTAGAAATTCTCATATTAAAAATTCCTTGTTTAGACCTGTACCCTGTTTTTAGTCGGGTTGTTTGGTTTGTTGATGTCTAGTTTCTTTACATGTTTTGGATGTGAGCCTTCTGTAGGATGTGGAATTGATGAAAACATTTTCCCATTCTGTAGGCTGGTGTTTTATCCTACTGACAGTGTCCTTTGCCTTACAGAAGCTTTTCAGTTTCATGAGGTCCCATCTATTAATTGTTGATCTTAGCGCCCAAGCTGTTCTTCTGTTCAGGAAGTTGTCTCCCATGCCAATGTGTTCAAGGGTATTCCTCACTTTCTTTTCTATTAGATTTAGTGTATCCAGTTTTATGTTGAGGTCTTTGATTCACCTGGTCTTGACTTTTGTGCAGGGTAATAAATATGGCTGCATTTGTATTCTTCTACAATGCAGACATCCAGTTAGACCAGCGACATTTATTGAAGACATTTTCTTTTTTCCATTGTATAGTTTTGGCTTGTCAAAAATCAAGTATTCATAAGTGTGTGGTTTTACTTCTGGTCATTCGAATTCAATTTCATTGATCAACCTGTCTTTTTATGCTGGTACAATGTGGTTTTTATTACTAATTGCTCTACAGCTTGAAATCAGAGATGGTGATACTTCTAGAAGTTCTTTTATTGTAAAAATTGTTTTATCCATCCTTTTTTTCATATGAAGTTGAGTATTTGTTCTTTCAAGATTTGTAAAGAATTTTGATGGGAATTTTATGGAATCTGTAGATTGCTTTTGGAAGGATGTTAATCCTACTGACCCATGAGCATGAGAGATCTTTCCATCTTCTGAAGCCATCTTTAACTCCTTTCTTCAAAGGTTTGGAGTTCTTGTCATATAGGTCTTCACATGCTTGGCTAGAGTTACCTCAAGATATTTTATATTATTTGTAGCTATTGTGAAGGGCATTGTTTCCCTATTTTTTTTCAGGCCCTGTTTATCTTTTGTACATAGGAGGGTTACTGATTTTTTTCTTTTTGAGTTAATTTTTTTTGTATCCAGTAACTTTGCTGAAGGCATTTATCAGTTGTAAGAGTTCTCAGGTAGAATTTTTGTGGTTACTTATGTATGCTATTATATCATCTGCAAATAGCGATACTTTGATTTCTACTTCTTCTCTTCTAATATGTATCCCCTTGATCTCCTTTAGTTGATCTCCTTTAGTTGTCTTATTGCTCTAGCTAGGACATTAAGTACTATATTGAAGAGAAAATGGGAGAGTACTCAGCCTTGTCTTGTCCCTGATTTTAGTGGAATTGTTTTAAGTTTTTCTTCATTTAATCTGATGTTGACTATTGGCTTGCTGAATATTGCCTTTATTGTCTTTAGGTATGGGGCTTATATCCCTGATCTCTCCAAGACTTACCACAAAGGGGTGTTAGATTTTGTCAAAGGTTTTTCCGGCATCTAATGAAAGGATTAGTTGGGTTTTTTTCCTTTCAGTTTGTTTATATGGTAGATTAGGTCGATGGATTTTCATATGTTGAACCATCCCTGCATTCCTGGGATGAAGCCTAGTTGATTGTGGTGGATGATGTTTCTGATATATTCTTGGATTCAGTTTGAGTATTTTACTGAATATTTTTGCATCAATGTTCATAAGGGAGACTGGTATGAAATTCTCTTTCTTTGTTGAGTCTTGTTTGGTGTAGGTATTAGGGTGACTATGTGACTGTGGCTTCTTTGTAGAATGAGTTTGGCAGTGTTTATTCTGTTTCTATTTTGTGTAATAATTTGAGGAGTGTTGGTATCAGCTGTTCTTTGAAAGTCTGGTAGAATTCGATACCAAAACCTGGGCTTTGCTTTTTTTTTTAAAAAAATAAAAAAGGTGCTTTTTAATGATTGCTTCTATTTTTAGGGGTTATAAATCTATTTAGATTGTTTATCTGATTTTGATTTGACTTTGGTAAGTAGTATCTATCAAGAAAATTGTCCATTTCATTTAGATTTTCCAATTTTGTGGAGTAAGACCTAATAATCCTTTTGGATTAAGACCTGATAATTCTTAGAATTTTCTCAGTGTCTGTTGTTATATTTCCCTTTTTATTTCTGATTTTGTTTATTGGATACTGTCTCTCTGCCTTTTAGTTAGCTTGACTATCTTATTGATCTTCTCAAAGAACCAGCTATTGGTTTCCTTGATTCTTTGTATTGTTCTCTGTTTCTAATTGATTTTTTTTTCAGTCGTGAGTTTGATTGTTTCCCTGTTGTCTACTCCTCTTGGGTGTGTTTGCTTCTTTTGGTTTAGAGCTTTCAGGTTTGCAGTTAAATTTCTAGTTTACTCTCTCTCCAATTTCTTTATGGAGGCACTCAGAGCTATGAGTTTTCCTCTTAGCACTGCTTTCATTGTGTTCCTTAAGTTTGGGTATGTTGTGAATTCATTTTCCCTGAATTCTAGAAAGTCTTTGATTCCTTTACTTCTTCCTTAACCTAGTGGACATTGAGTAGAAGGTTGTTTAGTTTCCATGAATATGTAGGCTTTCTGTTGTTTCTGTTATTGTTGAAGTGCAGATTTAATACACGGTGGTCCAATAAGATACAGGGAATTGTTTCAATTTTCTTGTATCTGTTGAGACTTGCTTTGTGGCCAAGCATATGGTCAGTTTTGGAAAGCTTTCTGTGAGGTGCTGAGGGGAAAATATTTTCTTTTGTGTTTTGGGTGAAATGTTCTGTAGGTATCTGTTAGCTCCATTTGATTCATAACATCTGTTAGTTTCATTTTTCTTTGTTTAGTTTTTGTGTGGATGACCTGTCCATTGGTGAGAATGGGGTTCAATGTGTGACTTAAATAATAGTAATGTTTCCTTTTCAAATGTAGGTGCCCTTGCATTTGGGGTATAGATATTCACAATTGGCATGTTATCTTGGTGGATTTTTCCTTTGATAAGTATGAAGTGTTCTTCCCCATCCTTTTGATTAATTTTGTTGAGAGTCTATTTTATTAGATATTAGAATAGCTACTCCAGCTTGCTTCTTGGGTTCATTTGCTTGGAAAATCTTTTTCCAGACCTTTACTCTGAAGGAATATCTACCTTTGTTGTTGAGGTGTGTTTCTTGTATGCAGCAAAATAATGCATCCATTATGTTGGCCTGTGTCATTGAGCCCATTGATGTTAAGAGATATTGAGAGACATTGACCAATGATTGTTAGTTCCTGTATTTTTATGTTGATTGTGTGTGCACATGTATGTGTATGCTTCATGCTTCCCTTCTTTTGGTTTTGCTGGTGTAGGGTTATTTATTTTCTGTATTTTCTTGAGTGTAGTTAACCTTCCTTGAGGTTTTGTTTTGTTTTTTTTTTGTTTTTTTTTTTTTGTTTTTTTTTAGTATGCTCTGTAGGGATGGATTTGTGGATAGATTTTTTAAAAATCTGGTTCTGTAATAGAATATCTTGTTTTCTCTATCTATGATTGCAAGTTTTGCTGGGTATAGTAGTATAGTAGTCTGGGCTGGCATCTCTAGTCTCTTAGAGACTGCAAGACATCTGTCCTGTCCCTTCAGGTTTTAAAAGTCTCTGTTGAGAATCTGGTGTAATTCTGATAGGTCTGCTTAGTATATTACAAGCCCTTTTTCTCTTGCAGCTTTTAATATTCTTTCTTTGTTCTGTACATTTAGTGTTTTGATTATTATGTAGCGATGGGATTTTCTTTTTTGTTCCAATCTATTTGATGTTTCTATAAGTGTCTTGTGTGTTTATAGGCATCTCTTTTTTGGGGTTAGGGAAATTTTCTTTTATGATTTTGTTGAAAATGTTTTCTGGGCCTTTGAGCTGGGAACCTCCCCCTTCTGTTCCCATTATTCTTAGGTTTGGTCTTTTCATAGTGTCCCAAATTTCCTATGATGTTTTTGTTAGAAACTTTTTAGATTTAACATTTTCTTTGACAGACATATCATTTTCTTCTATTGTATCTTCTGTGCCCGAGATTCTCTCTTTCATCTCTAATATATTGGCTATGCTTGCTTCTAAAGTTTGTGTTCTCTTGCCTACCTTTTCCATCTCCAGGATTCCCTCAGATCGTGCTTTCTTTATTGCTTCTATTTGCATTTTTAGGTCTTAAACAGTTTTATTTATTTCCTTCACCTGTTTGATTTTATTTTCCCATATCTCTCTAGGGGATTTACTAATTTTCTCTTTAAAGTCCTCTACCACCTTCATAAATTTTAATTTAAGGTCATTTGTCTTTTGTTTCAGCTGTGTTAGGGTATCCAGGGCTTGCTAGAGTTCTGGTGGCACCATTTTGCCGTGGTTCTTGTTAACATTGTTCTTATTAGTCCCTGGTATTAACAGGTCTCCAGCAATGCAGGCTGAGTTGTGGGCCAGAAAATGGGGTGCAGGGAAGCAGGTACAGTTTATCACTAATGGTTGTGCTTTAGGGGACCAGCAGGCAAGGGATTGGAGGTACAGGGGTCTCATCTGGTAGTCCAAGATGGCAGCAAGCCTCTGGGAATGCAGGTAGAGCTGTAGGCAGGGAAATGGAGTGTGGGAGGTGGGGGGAGGTACGCAGGGTGGGGTTTACCACTGCTGGGCTTGCCTGGGGGGACCCAGCAGGCAGGAGATTGGGATGTAGGTGTCCCACTTGGCCATCCTAGCAGGCCTCTGGGATTTAGGCAGAGCTATGGGCTGGGGACTGGTGAGCACAAGGGACAGGGTAGAGCTCACCACTGTTGGGTTTAGGGGAGCACACAGGATGGGAACAATGACCCAACAGGCAGAGAATTGGGGAGAGGGGTCTCACTTGATAGTCCCTGATGGCAGCTGGCCTCTGGGAATGCAGATAAAGCTGTGGGCCCAGAAATAGCAAGAAGCTGGTTCTTAAGATGGAGACACTTGGAACCTTGCCCTTATTCCTCAAGACATGGCTTTCCTTTCAGAATGTGCACCACACATGAGTGCCAGGCTCTTTCGTGACATGGACAGGCCTGCAGATCCATATAGCTAGCTCGTGAGTCTGTTCTGTGATCAGTCCTTTTCAAAAAGGAACAGATTAAAATTGGTGTCCAACATAGCACCTCCTCTCCGTCATGGGCACTCCTTCTTGGCATCATAGGAGGAAACCATTAGGGTTTTAAGGATTAAGCAAAGGCATCTCAAGATGCTCCAGGAAACACTGTGGGTGCTCTGTGCAACTCTGAGTGTATGGATTGAAGTCCTAATACTAGGTTATGGAGAAAGTTACTGTAAAACAAAAGAAGGTCCAGCAATCAAGGGTGCATGCCTCTTTCGGAAGGTCTGAGTTTAGTTTTCATCCACATCCAGCAGCTTGCAACCAGCAATAACCCCTGTTCCAGGGGATCTGATTTTCTCTTCTGATCTCTAAAGGGGCACCCAGCTATACCTGCCCCCTACACACACACAAATAAAAATAAAATCTTAAAAATACATACCTTTTTTAGTATACATTCAATCTTACCGTTTATTAAGGATGAACGCAAACTTGCACACAAACAGAGAAGTTCTGTGACATTGTGTGACACACCATGTCCTGGGGAGGTGCAGGACATGTGTCTACTCACCCCAGATAGAGAGCCAATGACAGGACAGAATTCACATGCCACTACACTCCATATTAGTGAGCCAATGAGTTGTACTGGCGTTTCTTACATCTATAAATATAGAGTATGGGTGAGAGGTTACTTATAGGAATGATTCAAAGACAGCTGCATCGCCAGAGCCCACCCCAGCATGTGTGGCAGCTCATTAAAACTGGGAACCTGGAACACACCGCATAGCCCTTCAGGTAGTTCTACAGGCCCGATGCCTCAGTTGGTCTAAACCCTTTCTTCCAGGCAGCTGGTCCGGTCTCAAGTCTTCTTCACTACTTAGCTGATCTGAAAGTCGTACTCAGCCGTTTCATTGATTACTCGGGCAGGGAGGGTTTCAGGGACTTCCTGAAGCTGTTTTGAGTTATTTACCTCCCTGCTTAACGACTGGGGTGCTTAGAGAGCTCCGTGAGATGAAATGTTTCAATCCTGGAGAAAACCGTTACACAACACTCGCAAGGGGGCAAACCAAAGAAAGGAGAAAGGAGAGAGCTGCCAAAAAGAAGTAGGGTCAGCTCACCAAGAAAGAAGATGTTTTTCTCAGTGACGGAGCAGAAGTGAGATTATCTCTTTATGTGTTAGAGGAAGGTAACCACCGTCAACAGACATCGTCCATGTTCAAGTCCAGTTCAGCCGAGTGTGGCTAGTTTACTTAACATTCCAGTTCTTTGAAATTCTTTTGAACTTGCTTTTGGTTTGTTTGTTGTTTTTGGTTTTGTCACCAGAAGTTTACCTAATTAACCAATAGAATGAATAAACTATTTTTTAGTGAGTAAAAAAAAATTTAAAAAAGAAAATGTTCTTACTTTGGAGCTGGTGCGATAGCTAAGGCTGTGTTGATAGCTAACTTTATGTTTAAGTATAAATTTGTGTGCTTAAAAAAGTTATAAAGCAGCCTGATAGTGGTGCACACCTTTAATCCAGCACTCAGGAGGCAGAGGCAGGTGGATCTCTGAGTTCGAGACCAGCCTGGTCTACAGGGTCAGTTTCAGGACAACCAGAGCGAAATAGAGAAACCCTGTCTCAGAAAGAAAAATGAAAAAAGCAAAAAACAAACAAACAAACAAACAAAAAAACCAAAAAAGGGCTATAAAGCAAAATTGGGCTCAATGTTAAGGGCTCTAAGGAACGCTTAGGACATGAATGAAGCTGTTGTTTCTGCTGCTGTAGCCAAAGCCTGCTTTGCAAGAGATGACCTTCTGCCGGCACCAGACAGAACGTAACTGTGTTCTTTGCCTTCAAAAGGCCCTGACTTGGCCGGGTGGGCTCTGTTTTGGGGGAGTCTTCAATTCTCAGGTGTAGACCTGGTGCCATTAATATAAATAAAGGCCTCTTCTTTGTTAAAACATTGAGAGATGAAAAATTGGTTGAGAGACGTTTACTTACAAAGCAGTTGCTAGGATGCCAGGTGCTGAACTACAAATAGCTACAAATTTCTTAGGGAGATCTTGACTTTGGAGGTCACAGCAACACAATTTTTGAATGTGTTCTAATGCACTGGGTCATACACCTTCAAGGGATAAATTCATGGTGTCTGAATCATATCTCAATATTTTTTTTCAGAAGGGCAATTTACTCTTGAATTTGAATTAAGTAGGAAGAAACTGAGCCTAACCAATTGCTTGATGGCATTTGTTTGGTCAGGATCATTTGCTAGGAGGTGGGGTCAGTCAGCCCGACCTCCCTCTTTAGCGTTTATCACAGAGAAGTTCCCTCTCTGCCTTGCTTGCATTATTAGTCTGGATGCTACAGTGGCTGAGCCTGGCTCTTTTATTGCCCATGCAAATATGCATTGAGGCTCTCAAATAACGTACAGAGCCAATAAACATAATGAATAGATTAATAATAAAACCAAATCATGAAAGGAAAAGAGCAAATGACTGGCGTGCGCTGTTGTCAGAACAAATTCACCGCAGTTAAGAAAAACAGCCTGTTGGTTTCAGCGGCTAAGGAATGGCAATTTATTTAGCAAGCAGCTGCCTTTCCAGAACGGATTGTCTTCTGATAAAAGTGATGAATATGGATGTATGAAAGGGGGAAGCGGGGGACTGGCGAAAGATTACACGCATGATAACTCAACTGATTCCCATCAAAGCTGCATTGCCGAGATGATTCAGCATGATGGGCGGGGCACTGGCTTGTCTACCGCAACCTCTAAGGCCAGAGAAAAGACGTGGTGCGTGAGGATTTAGGAGGGAGAGATTTTTGTAGTGATCCATCACTAATACATTTTATCAGCCTAACACAGTGATTATGTTCCGTGTTCTCGCCAAAAAGAGAATTCAAGGCAAGGTTTTCCAGGAGGAGCAAAGAGCCATATATACGATCTCTGCAGAAAATTAAAACCACAACAAAAAGGCTTCCTCCGTAGCCTTTTCCGCCATCCTTCCAAGCACGAGTGAGATCAAGAGGTATGAGTGAAACTGGGCCATGGGTAAGTGAGTGCAGGGTCAAAGGTCCGAGCCCACTTCCAGGTTTGAAAACCTACCAAGATCCACCAATCCCCAGGCCCTAAAAGTTCCCGAGCAAACAATCAGCCAGGTTCCTGGGTTTGGTTTGAAATCTGGCCAATCCATACCCTGGAAATCCCCACCCTGGAAAACTCCACCCCTGAGAAACCCTATATAAGACTCTCTCCTGCTCAGTTCCCTGGCTGCTTCTCGCTTACTCCGAAGAAGCCTGTGTGACTTTGTGGTATTCCTTGACTCCTGACTGCTGGGATTGCTAGGATACGTTTCCTTTCAATACTGAGGCTCAAAGCAAGAAAGCCCACTCATAGTCTCAACTGAAAAACTCCAGAACCATAACTCGAGCCTTTTTTGCTTCCTAATGTATTTGTCTCTGGTAATTTACATTAGTGACAGAAAGCTGAGTACCATACAGACCATTCCTGGATTTCTGGTAGAGACAGCTCCCCGAGAACACCAGCCAGGAGCTGCGAAATACCTGAGTGGGGCAGACACTAAGGTTTTGAGCCCGGCTATCTATGGTGAAACAACTTACTCACCTTGGGCGAGCTATCAGCATTCCCGAGCTCCGGTTCACATCTGCACAAGAGACATTCCTATTTGCCCTATTGGGAGCACGAGGGACTAAATAAGACATGAATTCCCACAGGGAGGGCTCAGTGGTGTAACTGTCTCCTCTGAAGTATTTCACAGTTGTAGTGAAAATTGGGCGTCACGCGTGGGGGTTGGAGGGCTGATTTTGCCAGTAGCTTAGAATAGCCAGAGATAAGTACATCTAACTGGAATTATAAACAAACTCTACTGTATTTTTAGCCTGTGTTTAGAAAATGTAGCCCTATATTGAATCCAAGAGAGGATTTTCTTTCAGGAAATCACTTTGGATCCTATGAACAACCCATTAGTAGGCGTGAGCGTTTGTTTCACTTAAGACTCAATGTTGGGGCTGGAGAGATAGCTCAGCGGTTAAGAGCACTGACTGCTCTTCCGGAGGTCCTGAGTTCAATTCCTAGCAACCACATGGTGGCTCACAACCATCTGTAATGGGATCTGATACCCTCTTCTGGTGTGTCAAGATAGCTACCGTGTACTCATATACATAAAATAAATAGTTCTTTTAAAATAAAAGGCTTGAGGGCTGGAGTTATGGCTCAGAGGTTAAGAGCGCTCTCTGCTCTTCCAGAGTTTCTGAGTTCAATTCCCAGCGACTACATGGTGGCTCATAACCATCTATAATGAGATCTGGTGCCCTCTTCTGGCCTGCAGGCATACATGTAAGCAATAATAAATCTTTTAAATAAATAAATAAATAAATAGGAAAAAAAAACCACTTCCCTGTTAAACGGACCCATATGATGGTAGGAAGCATCCACTGACTGTCCCTATGGTTGTTCTGATTTCAAAAGGGAATGAATCACACTGCTGGCCTTTCTGCTCCCAGGATGGTTGTGGATTGATTTATTTTGTAAGGATGGATCCACAATTGATTGACTTGGTGGCTCAGCAGCGTCCTTTAGTATTAGCGCTGTCTTGCAATTGCATGAGAAATAGAAAGAAAGAAAAAAGCGTTAGCAGGTCCATAGCTGCGAGTGCCTCTGGCTTCCTTCTTGGAGACTGTGGTAAGATGCAATTGCCGACGCTCTTTGCAATTCAGTTTCAATTTGCATTTTAAAAAAGCTCGTCCTATAAGAATAGATTTACCAAGGCATTTACAACAGCAAGCCAGTCAATGTTATAATGTGGAGTGGGGAAGGGCTTCATAAGCTCCCACCTGTAACGGAGGAGCTGTGGACAGACAGCCGACTGCTTTCTGAGGAGGGAGAGTCAAGTCTCTTCAAGGGTGTGGCTCCTGGTAGGTGAGCCCTGCTGCAGCGGATGGCCCCACACTCAGGAATATATGCACAACATCGTTTAGGCATAATAGTTATTTTAAAAAGAAAGCACAAAATTAGAGGGGTAGGGAGGAGGGGTAGACATAAGAATATAAGGTGAGTTCAGGGATGGGGTGGCGATGAGTATGAGCAAAATACATTGTATGAAATTCTCAAGGAATTAATAAAAATATTATATTCAAAATAAAACGTGAACAGTTTTTTTTTTTTTAAAGCTGGAAATGCTCTGCCCTTTCACCAACTTTGTGGAGCGATTGTTTGAGAGAAGTCATTTCTCATAAACTCAAAGGCTCCCTGGTGAGGAAAATCTGTTTGGGGAAGAGAAACAGCTCCTGCTCTTTCTCTGAAAGGATAAAACAGTACTACTTTTTGAAAAAGAAAGTCACAGAGGGTCCTGCCCCTGGCAGTGACAGCTAACAAGGCTAATTGTTCTCCTTCTCCGTATGCTGTTTATTAGAAAATGAGTAAAAGAAACAGCAGGTGAGCCTGGAGGGGGATTCCAGCAGGCTCTGTGTTTAGTCTTAAGAGTCAGGCAGGGAAGAAAGACTTCTGGCTGTGACCAGAGGAAGCGGTGGCAGGCAGCCAAACTTATATTTTATTTTATTGATACTAAGAGAGCCTGAAACCCGTGCTTTATCCCAATAAGACAGCCCAGGCATGATAACAAAATAGAAGTCAGGATGGGTTAGAAGAAAATCTTTACTGAAATCAGAGGACACCACTTAGATGTGCCTGAACCCTGATGGATCCTGGAGACAGTGCTGACAGTACCTGGACAGGGCGAGCCTGAATCCTGTCTCTTTCATATAGTGGCTGCATCAAAGTAAGCTATATGTTTCCCATCAGCTATTTAAGAGACAAGGAGCCCAGGGATTACATCTCATCTCATTATAGCTGTGTGGAGGGTGTTTGTGAGTGCAGGAATGTGTGCACCACCAAAGCAAGCATGCATAGCTCATGTGTGGTGATCAGAGGGCCACGTGTGGAAGACTGTTCTCTCCACCATGGGTCCTGAGGCTTCATCTCACGTCATCGACTTGCAAGAGCCTCTCCTGGCTGGGTGGTCCTGATGGCCCTGATTCTGTTTTGTTTATTTTAGACAGGCTCTCACTGTGTAGCCCTGGCCACAACTCTAGGGATCCACCTGCCTCTGTCTCCTAAATGTTGAGATTGAAGGTGTATAACACCATGGCTGGCCTGTTCGTTTGTCTGTTTCAAAACGAAGAATAGTGCAATCTTTCTTTCTCGGTTGCCCATACTTACTTAGGGTTATCTGGTTCTTTGAACCATAAGATAAACACTTATGAAACCTGGGGTAGGAATGAAGGTTTAAGAGAGCAATGGGCTACACTGCTTTATCTCTGAAAAAGACCGTTGAGTGTATTTTGTTATTGCTAGGTCCTGGGCAGGTACCTAATTAGGGTTATGCAGCTCATGATTCTTTGGGTTACTGAGTCTAAATGGCATGCTGCCGGTGCCCTGGCGAGGGCCCTCTGGCTGCATCACAGCATGACAAAGACGCAGAAGGTAAATGGTGTCCTGCAGATAGAGCCAGCATTTAAAATAATCCAGGCTAACGAGAGACCTAACTCCCTCCCCAGAAACGATGTTCATCTATTTATTTGTATAATGGATTCCCTGTGACCTAATTACTTTCTGCTATCCAAGCCTGCAAGGGCCTCCCTGCTCAACACCATCTTACTGGAGATTTCATGCCCAAACCTCAGCAAAGGGTAAGGTTGACTCAGAACTTGGGTAAACAGTTTGAGATGTTCTCACGTATTGTATTGTTTATTTTTATTTGGTCCTTATCAGCCCATTTTATGATTGCCTTTCCAGGTTGGAATCTAATCAGAAACGTCTTGCTTTGTATAAGTCCAGTTCATTATCTAATATACACAGAACAAAGAAGAGTGTGGTCCTTTGAATAAGAATGGTCCTCACAGGCTCATATAGGAATGCTTGGTCCCTACTTGGTAAGAACAGTTTATTAGAAGGTGTGGCCTTGTTGGAGGAGGTGTGTCACTGTGGGAAGGCTTTGAGGTTTCAAAAGTACCCACCGAGACCAGTCTCTCTCTGTCTCCGTCTTTCCCCCACCCAACTTCTGAATAAGATGTAATGTGAACTTTCAGCTACTGCTCCAGAGCCTGACCTACCAGTTTGCCGCCATTGTCACCTTCGTGATGGTTATGGACTCACTCTCTGAAGCTGTAAGCTCCCAACTAAATGTTTTCTTCTGTAGGTTGCCTTGGTCATGATGTCTCCTCACATCAGTAAAAAAAAGTAGCTCAGACAGAAGTCAGTAGTACTTGTGAGAGAGTTAAAAATGTGGTTAGGCTAAAAGACAGAAGTCAGAAGCGAGCTTTTCTGTCTAAGGCTAAGGCCTACACAGGGGGACAGGAAGGGAAAGATGGAGCGATCATAAGCCCAGATGGCAAACATCAGCTACATTAAGCCCTGTCACACCCCTTGGACACTTGCTACATCTTCCTCATACATTCAGGTCAGGTGGCGGTGTTACCTGAGAAGTTTCCCAACTTCTACAAATGAGCTCATCACTAAAGAATGTCTTATTCTTCTCTGACTGTTTATCAATGTTCATTACTTCCCGCCATTATGACACTAACACTGATCCCAGGAAAGAATGCAAAGATAAGGGAACAACATCCCATCTTCCTAGCATACGCCCTGAGAAAGACAGCATGGCAAGAATACCAACTAAAGACAGCGTTATGACATACATGGGAAGGTAAGAAAGGTGTATGTCAGACATAAATCATGGCTTCCACAGCAGCCACTCTCTGACTGCTCCCTTGGTAAAGTCCCTAAAGAATGAAGGAAGGATCTTCATTCTATACAAACTCATGATTGAGCCGAGTCCCTCAGGAGGCCGAGGCAGGAAGAGCCTATAGTTAAGGCCAGCCTGATGCTCTCTTCCCTACATTGTTCTTGTTCCCCTCCTATTGTCCCTGCCTCTTTGCTGTAAGTGGAACCCTCTACCACTTTTATATGTTTTGTTTTTGAAGAATTGTTTTTGTTTCAAAACTATGTGCATCAGGCTAGAATGACGCTCTAGCCGTGTGACTAACACGCCCATAAGAACAGCTGAATGGATAGAAAAAACTGTGCCCACCCACGGTGGGCAGGTCTTCCCACCTCAACACAGTCAGAAGAATCTCGCACAGGCGACCCAGCTGCCCATCCCCCAGGTCAGCCCAGGTTCTGTCAGGTTGACAGTTAACACTGATTATCACAATTGTCTGAAACCATTTTTGCTGCTCTCTGACCCATGACTAATCTATTAGCAGATACATAAAAAAATGCACCCTCCCCTTGAGAAGATCATAGACATGTGCTCTGAGGAGACCTGGGGTTCATTTGAGGTCAGAGGGGATAGAATAGTCCCCAGAGGAGGAGAAAGGACATAGAACCAGGTTACACACACACACACACACACACACACACACACACACACACACACACAAAACCACCTTGGGTGAAAGTTAATGATGAGAAACTGAGCCAAAAGCAAACACAGAGACGAGAGAGGAGAGGGGTAAGAGGAGTGCGCCACTTACTGAAGGATGAGAAGAAACGAGATTCGTGGTCCAGAAGGCTTAGCAGGAGGGAGGAGGGACAAGAAGAAAGCGTAACAGTGTGGGATATTCTCACAGTGCATGATACGGCGGAATGAGGACGTCGCCATGACTACATACAATGAGGCGTTTGATAATACTACTTTAATACTTGTTTTTAGAGTCCAGTGGCTGTGGAGACCCCATGTTCTTTGTATGTAGTGTGGTCCAGAGTGACAAGACAGAGCAAGAGGAAGACCCTAGTTTCAAAGTACCTGGCTTGCCAACTTTCAGGCGGGGTGGCTTGGAGCCTAAGTCACCTGCATGGCTCTGCAGTAGAGGAATGACGGTCCCACTTTGCTCTATGCCACCTACCTTTCCTCCATGTGTTCACCTTCCCACCATGTGCTCACCCTTCCCCCACCATGTGCTCACCTTCCCACCATGTGCTCACCTTCCCACCATGTGCTCACCCTTCCCCCACCATGTGCTCACCTTCCCACCATGTGCTCACCTTCCCACCATGTGCTCACCCTTCCCCCATGTGCTCACCCTTCCCCCATGTGCTCACTCTTCCCCCCCAATGTGTGCACCTTTCTCCCCATGTTCTCACCTTCCCCATCATGTGCTCACCTTCCCACCATGTGCTCATTCTCCCCCCATGTGCTCACCCTTCCCCCACCATGTGCTCACCCTTCCCCATGTGCTCCTCTTTCCTCCCCCAATGTGTGCACCTTTCTCCCCATGTTCTCACCTTCCCCATCACGTGCTCTCCTTCCCACCATGTCCTCACCTTCCCACCTTCTCCTCCTTCTCCCCCCATGTGCTCACCCTTCCCCCCCCATGTGCTCACCCTTCCCCCACCATGTGCTCACCCTTCCCCCACCATCTGCTCACCCTTCCCCCACCATGTGCTCACCTTCCCACCATGTGCTCACCCTTCCCCACATGCTCACCCTTCCCCCATGTCCTCACCCTTCCCCGCTATGTGCTCACCCCACAATGTGCTCACTCTACCTCCCCTATGTGCTCACCTTCCCCCAACGAGCTCACTCCTCTTGTGCACCTGGGAACCAACCAGACGGATTGTTAACATTAGGTTCCCACGCCCAATCTCGAGCAAGTCCACTCATTGGCTTGAAGCAATTACCTTGGATTTCTCCCTGTGGGGACTCCAAAGCACAAACTTGAGAGCCACACTCTTTACAGCCTTGGTCCTAATAATGCAGTCAGCAGTCATTCCTTCTAGCTGTGTTTAACTCACTCCTACATCTATCTGTATTACCGAGCTCCTTCATTAACTCAAGTTTGCAATAGTTGTCTCTCTTTGGTGTGTCATGCTTTATTTATATTTACCAATCTCCCTCTCAACACTGAAACTGGCACTTCTTACTCACTCGGATAGACACCTTAGACAGTGTAATTCAGGCAAAACCCTGCCTTTTATTGATGAATTTCCGCTGGTTACACCTACCTGGTGGCCATACTGCTTTCGTCATTTGGGTAACACAGTCATGAAGGAGGAAAAAGGGTCATTTTGCTTTCTGGTCTAGGTAAGTTATGTCTAGTCTTTTTGTCCAGAATCAGTGTAATGAGTGTAATGTAGTGTAATAAGTATTTGGTTGGATGATAGAGAATTCAGAGTCCTAAAGTCACTGTAAGCTCTAAAATAAAAAAATAAAAAATAAAAAACAACCCCTCTGCAATCAAGATCTGTTAGCAAACTTAGAGACTGTCTTAATTCATAATTGGCTATTTGTGATTACATAATCTACTTTCCTAGTCCCTGGGAACATACTACCTTTCCTAGTCCCTGGGAACATTACATTCATGAAGAGAAATAAACACAAAGTCATCTACCTATTCTCTAAACCCAGTACCCAAGTTCCAGATGAGTAAGATTCACGCCGCAGCAGTACGCGGAGAAGCCGGCACATCCACTTCCGAGAACGCTTCGGGCAGTCGGTCTGCCATTTTGCCTCACTATTGTGTGGGGGTTGTTCTGGGTACCACAACTCACAAGAAAACAGTTATCCAACCACACCCTCAGGAGTGATAGCAGATCGGAACAAGTTGAAAGGCATTTTTCTGAAGAATGTATAAAACTGCGGAGGATATTGAGGCCCAGGTGACAGAAAAGCTGATTTGAGATGGGCTTGTGCGGACTAGGTTGACTATAAAAGGAGCTTCCGCGGGGACTGTGTGGCTACGAGAGCTGCTCATAGCTCATCCGGTGCCATCACAGAGAGGCATTTCCCAACACAAATGTGGTTCAACTGTGGGCAGACTAAATGCGAGGCCGCAGACATTACCTTTGAGGAGAGTCAATTCCTTCCCGGATGTGGGTAGTGTCCTGGGATTTCATGGGTCCCGTTTTTAAACTTTGAGAATTTTTTTTTCGGTGTAAAAAATATTATGTTTTAGGGAACTATTATATAAGATATATTACATTCATGCTTTCATAGACAAAAATAAAACATAATTCTTGTTTCAAATGACTAATAGATTTTTAAAAGTTTAAAAAATAAGTACAGGGGCTGGAGAAGAAGCTCAGCCTGAGAATAGTTAAGACTGTTTGCTGATTCTGTAGAGGACCTCAGTTTAATTCTCAGTCGTCATCAGGAGGTTCACAACTCTGCTCCAGAAGATCAGATGCCGTCTTCCGGGCTCTGGGAGCATCAAACATGCACTTGACACACATACATGCATTCTCAACATAGAAAAATAAAGAAATCTTTTTAAAAAGTACAACAGTGGGGGACTGGAGAGATGGCTCAGTGGTTAAGAGCACTGATTGCCGGGTGTAGATCTCTCCCGAGAGACACAGCCAGAATACAGCAAACACAGAGGCGTATGCCAGCAGCAAACCACTGATTTGAGAATAGGACCCCCGTTGAAGGAATCAGAGAAAGAACTGGAAGAGCTTGAAGGGGCTCAAGACCCCATATGTACAACAATGCCAAGCAACCAGAGCTTCCAGGGACTAAGCCACTACCTAAAGACTATACATGGAGTGACCCTGGACTCTGACCTCATAGGTAACAGTGAATAGCCTAGTAAGAGCACCAGTGGAAGGGGAAGCCCTGGGTCCTGCCAAGACTGAACCCCCAGTGAACGTGATTGTTGGGGGGAGGGCGGCAATGGGGGGAGGATGGGGAGGGGAACACCTATAAAGAAGGGAGGGGGAGGATTGGGGGATGTTTGCCCGAAACCGGGAAAGGAATAACACTGAAATGTAAATAAGAAATACTCAAGTTAATAAAAAAAAAAAAAGCACTGATTGCGCTTCCAGAGGTCCTGAGTTCAATTCCCAGCAACCACATCGTGGCTCACAACCATCTGTAATGGGATCCGATGCCTGTTTCTCGTGTGTCTGAAGACAGGGACACTATACTTATATACATAAAGTAAATAAATCTTTTTTTAAAAAAGGTACAACAATGAATTTTTCAAAGTTCCCAGTTACACAAGCTGAAATCAAGCTAGCTAATGCTCTGGTATCTTAACTTGATGAGGAAATTAAGGTTGAAGGGGTAAGATGAATACTGAACCAGGTATTGTTTGGGGTAGAACAGGGTATCAGGGTGACAGTGGAATTGTATAAGTGGTATTTAATTCAACAGATGTGGTCATGATCAAACCCTGTCCCCGACCTGGCGACTCTGAATGGAGGGGTGCTGAGGGCCATAGACAAGGGAAAATGCAAACCCAAGCAAGTAAAGTAACACTCCACAATGTAACGTCTTTCCCAACACAAGATCCCCATGGCCTAGACCAGACCTCGGAGAGACCTTCTTTGTCTGAGTTGGGTTTGTTTGAATGGACTGAAATCAAAGCAAGCAGCTAGGGCCACCTCTGTACACCTCCCGTAACCCCAAATCTCATCTTAGACCTCTCAGCTATAATGGACAGCAAGGAAAAGAGAAGTCTATGCTTGGCTTTGTGGATGAGCATGGCCTCTGCTGCCGACCTTGTGTCTTCTCACCCAAGAGCCCTGAACTTTGCCCTTCTCTGGAGCTACAGAAAGGAATGTAGCTGGAGCTGCCCACAGAGGAAATGAAAGGAAAGAACAGGAAACACATTTGAGTATGCCATGGCTGTCCTTCAAGAGTGTAACCTGCTGGTAAATGTTTGGCCAACTTCAATCTAGACCTCTCCTCAGTCTAAGGTTGTTTTGCGATGCGACATCATTCTGAGAGACAGTGAGTTCTGGAGGACAGAGGCCAAAGGTGCCTGGCTTTCCTCTGGAGAACGGCATGTTTGTACTGAATTATGAGGTAAAGGCAGCGTGTCTTCCAGTTGCCCCACAGGCCCACATGGTGGCGTGTCCATCACCTGCAAGGGTTTTGAAGAGACATGCTAGCTGTGTGGTAACTTAAGATAGAACATTCGTCAAATTCTGAGAAAATGGCTTTTAAAAAAATGTCAAGATGAGATCTGACTGAGTATAAACTATGCAGCAGGCGCTTCTGCCCCTATCAATAAATTACCAGGCTCACTCTCGTAAAAACCCTGTGATTTAGGGATTCTCAGCAGAGCCATGAATGAGTTCTGCTTTCCTGGATTCGTCTGCTGCACACAGGTGTGCTTCTGTTCAAGCTATGGTGAACTGTGTCAGGAACTACTGCTGTGCCCGCGGCTGTCAGCCATGGCGGGTGTGACTGTGCCACAGGTGTGTGTAATCTACACAAAGCAGATTTCGCCCATGCTGGGCCCTGGGTGATTCGTCTGTCTTCTCCGCTGCCACTCCCAGGAGGCTGAGGAATTCTGAGGAAACACACATCCTCTCCTAGGCTAGAATGTCACTGCTGTGTGGTCACTTCCCTTGGTCTTCCCTGAGTTGTTGATTCCAGTGGTCCCACATCCCTCAAGGCTCTACCACTGCCCCCCTCAACTCAATTCTTTCTCCAAGACCACTCCATTCATAGCAGATGGCCATTCTGGTACAATATTGTTCCCCCTTTCCTTTAAATGGATGCTCCCCTGACTTCACTCCAGAGAGACTCGGTCACCATGGCAACCACTGCCTGCTTTGGTTCATTTCCTCAGAAACCCCAACTGGCGGAGATGGTTGAAGCAAGGAAGTTTTGCAGAGAAATTCTAGGAGCTTTTGATACTCGGGGCTGAAATCTTGGAGGCAGTTCCAAATTTAAATCACCAGAAAGAAACGGGTCCCTGAGCTCAAAGGATAAGCAAGGAAGGGTCTGGAAACAGCAATCTGTTGTCCTGCTAGCTGTTGGACGGCTGTATCAGGGTCTACGCAAACAGGAATCAGGTCAAGAGGCCCCGCTATGGAAGCCGTTGTCACGCTTTGTTTCTATGAATTGAGGGTGGAAACCTTACGGGAAGAAAATGAGTATCTAACACAGCTTCTACCTTCCCTGTAATGTCAGAGCTGACATGCTGAGTGCTGTGGGTGGTGGTGAGTCACAGCTCAGGCCTGTTTAGCAAACAGTGTTGCTGTCCTCTTTGGGCCAGACACTGTGCTCCATTGTAGGAAAGGAAGGAATACAACACAGACTGGGCCCTCCTGGGAGACGCTAGCACTCTAAGCAGGAAATAAAAGACTTTCAAGTTAGACCAGAGTCAGCTATTCTGAGGGCCTTATCACAAAGCTCTAGACAAGGTTGGGAGAACCCTGACGAATAGAGAAGCATTGATCAGTCTTTTACAGCACCTCTGAGCAACCAGATACGCACCCTATTCTGAATCCATCCACAGAGAGGCCATAAACTCCCTAGGAGGTACCTATCCTTTATGAGTGTGAGCGTTTGAAAATTCTCTTCTCCTCCTCGGCCTCTTCGTGCTTTCTCAGGCTCTGAGAAGAAACTCTCTTGGCCACTTTTTGGTTAATAATCTGGACTCTCACAACAACAACCAAGGAACGAAGTGAGGTGAATAGTGTCCCCCTTAGCTTTATGTCAACTTGACTCAAGCTAGACTCATTTGGGAAAGGGGCTCTCAACCGAGAAAATGCCTCCATAGGATTGACCTATAGACAAATCTTTTGGGTGTCTTCTTGACGTAGAAGGAACCAGCCCACTGTGGGAAGTACCAACCCTAGGCTGGTGGTCCTGAACTGTATAAGAAAGCAGGCTGAGCAAGCCAAGAGCAGAATACCAGCAAAACAATGGTTTTGTTTTGCCATGGGGACTTAGGAAAGAGACCATTGGCAAAGCTTCAAGGAGAGAAAACAAACGGTCCCGTGCACTCAAAGTTTATTTTTAGGTGATATTCTAAATTACGCTCTCCGCTTGGGAAAATTAAAAATAGCAAATATTTCTATTGCAAGAGAAACATTTACCCACAGCAGTTAAAGACTGCCCTAAGGCAGTCAGGTTCCAATCTTTCACTGTGTATGGTGGAGGGAAAATGAGGTGGCGGAGATCCTGCTGTCTGTGGTGCTGAGTCCAGACGGCGGCTCGAGAGCTGCCCCACAAGCGTTTGCTGTCACCAGGCCTCTAAAGACAAAGCGCCCCAAGCAGCATTAAACCTGAACGAAACAGGGGTTGGGGATTTAGCTCAGTGGTAGAGCACTTGCCTAGCAAGTGCAAGGCCCTGGGTTCGGTCCCCAGCTCCGGAAAAAAAAAGAAAAGGGAAAAACTTTTGAGGCAGGGAAAGATGCATCCAGGAAGCTAATTCCTTTGTCTCCCCCGGCCTCAGCCTGGGCTTGCAAGGTGAACTCTGCGAGGTTGTGGCTCTGGGTGTTTGTATTAAGACTGTGCGAGCTGCAGCTTTTTCTTCTTCTACCCCAGAAGGCATCGAGCAGTTACCGATTCCCACTTCTCATCCCTTAAGCTTACATGACATAATTTCCTTTTTTCCTATTAAATTAGAATTTTCAGGAAAAAAAAAAGATGCATTATTAGTTTCCTCAAAGGGTTTTGGGGAGATAAAGAAAGTCATCAAATCTTAAGAGTGTCGTAAACCTGGGGGACACACGTGGCACTCACACACTGAAGATGGTGTCTAATGATATCATCTTTTTTTAAATGCCTTTCATTATTTTCGCCATGTCCTGAAATCCCATAAAAGCATAACAGAAATGGGCTTGGGAATTTTACGAAAGTGAAATGCGTGAAGTGGGAGGAAGAGGGACGATGGCGTCCTCCATTTTCATTACTGTTCATGTTAAATGCCAGGAAAAGTAAAGTATCAGTCAGGAAGCACAGTATAATGAGTCTATATAACAGAAACCAAGGCAGAGTGCTTGAAATCAGCAGTTTAGTGATGCAAAAGTAGAATCTGAATGAGGCTGGAGAGATGGCTCAGAGGTTGGGATGGTCTGATGCTCTTTTTTTTTTTCTTTTTTCTTTTTTTTCGGAGCTGGGGACCAAACCCAGGGCCTTGTGCTTGCTAGGCAAGCGCTCTACCACTGAGCTAAAGGACTGGAGTTCAGTTCCCTGCTAGTAGTGCCTGTAACTCTACCTCTGAGAGGATCTGCTGCCCTCTTCTGGCATATATCGGTATTACATGCACATGTACACGAAGCCAGACATACGTACACATAAATAAAAACAAATCTTATAAAAACAAAACAAAATTCTCAAATTTCCCAATAGTGGAATTTCTACACCGTCATAAAAACATATTCTGGGGCTCCCCCGATGATTCTTCAGCTCATAGACTTCTGCTAAAAGGCATCGAAAGGGTTGTAACTGTCTCACCTACTGTCTTTAATTAGCTATGGTGTCAACTCCGGAGTGGACGGGGAGGAACCAAGAACCCTTGTGCTGACAGGATATGCAGTGATGAGAGGGGTGAGCTGTCCTAAGATGCAGATAGGAGATGACAGCTCTACTCAGGTTCCGTTCAGCCCAAAGAAAGCTGCTGCTTCACCTGCACTTCCGGAATGATTTTTCTTCTCCTTGGTTCAGCCTCAGAGATAATACTAATGATTACCAGCGATGGTAGTGAAAGCCAAGCTTAATCACCATAATTGACAATTAAGTTGGGTAACAACACAGAGACAGGTGATTTCACACAAGGCTAATGAAAACGGGCCATTAAAATCCGCACACGTTTGCCAGCAATTATGAGTTCCTGGAGCCATTTGCTTGGAAATGTGCACACTTCACAGGCGGCCGCCTGCCAACAAGGCAACCCTGAGCAGGACGGAGAAAGGGAAGAGGACCAGACCGAGTTGCTGGAGAGTCCAGAAAGCACCATTTGCCTCCTGGTGGTTTGCTGCATCCTTGGCCCCGGCCTTCATCTCTCAGAGCCCAAGAAAGATGCAACGTTCACAACTCCAGAGGATGAGTGACACCCACTCCCTACAGAACCGCCATGGGTGTTGGGACTAACAAAGAAAGGTTGCAACACAGAGGAGGGCCACGGGCTAGGTGCTGGACCAGATTTTGGAGGAGGGGGGGTCCTGAGATTTTTTTAAAAGGTGCTTAAAAAACACAAAGGGCTTTTAAACATACTTAGTCTTGTTTTATGTGTATGAGTGCTTTGCCTGCATGTATGTAAGGGCACCGTGGACATGCAGGGCCTGTGGAGGACAGAAGGCTATGGGTCCCCTGGGACTGGAGGTACAGATGGTTGTGAAGAGCTGGGTAGGTGCTGGGACCTGAACCCAACAGGAGCAGGAAGCGTTCTTAACCACTGGGCCATCTCTCCAGTTCCTCCCTCCCTCTCGCTGTGCAGCCTTGGCTCACCTAGAACTCAAGAGAAATCCTCCTGCCTCTGCCTCCCAAGTGCTGGAATTAAAGGTGTGCACCACCCCACCCAGCCTTAAAGGGACTTTTGCTTTTAAGTTTTCATGACTGTAAATGAAAGTGATAATGTTCCCTGCTTCTCCAGGATGACAATTTGGAGCCTTGAAAGTTGGGTTCAGAGAGCTAGGCCGTCTTACTCCAGGTCCACCATCTCCTGGTTTCCCACAATTACTCTCATGCAGTCAGTAGGCCACCATTTTGAAAGGCTCTCTCTTTTAATATACTGTCCGCAGTGACCATTTGGTAGGGAAGGTAATCAGCTTTTGGTTAAAAGCAATTTTATTTATTTCATTTTTTTAAGTGATAGGAAGCTAACAATGAGTATGACATTTGGTCCAGGAGTGGTGGAGCCTGCCTTTAATCTCAGCGGGCAGCAGCGGACAGGTCACATGCAAAAGCCTGGCCTGAGGCATCCTGAGTAACAAGCATTCTGGAGGGGTGTGGGCTACTCAAATACAGCAGTTAAACACTCTCTGTTTTAGCCACTGTTGCAATCTGCCTTTTCATTGGATAATTCTCTATTGATGCCATTGAATCCACTCATAGCTCTTGTTTCTTAATTGTTTTACTTTCCCTTTTTTGAGTTTATATAACTCAATTTATTCTCCATCAGCACATCAACCACATTCTTTTTCTGTTTTATTAGTGGTTGGCATAGAGTTTGAACAGTAATTTTGTAGTTAACGTGTCTACCTTAGCTTTGTGTGGAACAAGGACAACACGGACTCTTCTCAGTTCTCTGCTCCCATCTCTAAGGATTCTGTTGCCATTCGTTTCTCTTGTCCATGACAATAGTCACCCAATGCACAGTTACTGTCATTAAACAATTAGCTTGGGCTTAGGAGATGGCTCAGTGGTTAGGGTCACTGGCTGCTCTTCCAGAGGTCCTGAGCTCAATTCCCAGCAACCACCTCGTGGCTCACAACCATCTGTAATGGGATCTGATGCCCTCTTCTGGTGTGTCTGACAGCTACAGTGTGCTCATATACATAAAATCAATAAATAAATTTGTATACATAAAAATAAATAAATAATTTTTTTAAAAAAAGGATTCTACTTGTCAACTCATATTAAGAGAAGCAAGACATTTGATTTTATCTTCATTTCTTGCTTTGATACACCCACATGTCTGATTTAATCCTCTTCCTGTTCCCCTGAGCACCGTGGCAGGGCAGGTCTGCTGCTGCTGCTGGATTCTCTCCATTTTGTTTAAAAGTGATGAGGGCCTGGTCCCTAAAACGGGGCTTCTACAAGGTTACAGGTCACTGTCATCTTAGAGAGGAGTGTCAGGTGAAACAGTCTGCCTCACCTTGGGCAAACTACTTCAGGAAGGAGAGACTGCAGGAGGGGAGCTCTGTGCTGCAACCACTTGCATTCCTAAGACCCTCACACACCCCATAGAGGGTCGCAGCCATCTTTCTCTTCTCTCTCTACCACCCTTTTCTCTTCAACTTCCCAAGGGAGAGAATGTGCCAATAAGGATAGTTTCAGTGGGTATAGAATTCTAAGCCACTGGATTTGTCTCTTTCAACAATTTAACTACCCCGCTCTCCCTCCCCTTCTTGCTTTCAGCTTTCTGGTAAGAACCCATCTGTGGCCCTCTTCCTTAGTTCTCCACAGTCTGCTTTTGTTCTTTCTCTTCCTTTTCATGTAAGGTTTTTCTCTGGTTTGTTTCTTGCTGTTTGATTGGTGGTCTTGTTCTAAGGTGCTGGGATGAACCCAGACCCTGAGCATGACAGGCAAGTGCTCCCTGGTCCTCCATCTGTGAACTTCCTGTGCCAGAGGATTGGTGCCAATTGTTATTTCGGGAAATGCTTGGCCATTTTTATTACACAGCTATACCCTCCATGTGGCATTCCAATTATGTGTAATATACCTTTTGAAATTGTATCATCACTTTCTGGATGCCTCAGTGATGTCCGTGAGGGCCCCGTGAAATCATCAGAGAGAACCAGTCCAGGGAAGGTTTGTTGGTAATCAGACTGTCAGAACCATCTCTCTAGAGACAAAGGGAAGAACCACATGGTAGAGAAGCAAGCTGCCTTTTGTATGACGGTTAGCAGGGTGGGGTCTTTGAACTATTATACAGGCCGTGCAGATGGACCGCACGCCTCTGGCAAAGTGGTTCCTCTTGAGGACAGAACTTTGTTATGGGAACACACTCCTAGGGGATCATTCCAAAAGGGTTACACCCTTGATCCCACAACCACTCCACTACCCTACCCAAAATACAAGGTGCCTTCCAAAAAAAAAATCTATTTTGATTGAGAGAACTTGGTTGGCTTCTTGGAGATAAAGTCATGAAGAACGAGAGTATTTTCTTAGATGGCATCCCCAGGCGTTGGCTCAGGTTGGTCAGTTACCATTCATTGCATGCCCTTAGCAGTCTTGGCGGTTTTAGTCCAGTTCAGCTGCAGGTTCTGTGTAATTGACTACCTGTCTTCCCAGTAGTGATGATTTGCCCTGGTAGTAATCTCAATTTTGTGAAGAATCCATGAAAAGTTGGAGATGTTCAGTTTATTTGGCTTTCATCCTATTGTGTAGATGGGAACAACACATCCTAGCACAAAGCCACACCATAAGCAAATGCTTCTGCAATGCTGATGAGGCTTTAGTCTTCCTTGATCCCTTAGAAGCTGCTCCGTCCCTTAGCCTTGACTGCTACTCCAAAGAGAAATTAGAGTCTGTGATGAGGGGCTTCCTCCGCTTCCTACCCTGTGGACCACCCACTAGATCGAATCAATGCGCCGAAAGAGAAGTACCTTCAGTGGCGCTCTCTCTCTCTCTCTCTCTCTCTCTCTCTCTCACTCTCTCTCTCTCCCTCTGTGTGTGTGTGTCTGTGTGTGTGAGTGTGTGTGTCTGTGTGTGTGAGTGTGTGTGTCTGTGTGTGTGAGAGTGTATGTGTGTGCACGTGTGTGTGTGTGTGTGTGTGTGTGTCCCCTCTCTATCCTTTAGTCATCGAAACTATTTTAGACTTTGCATTGCAATGACAAATGTCTTAGAAAAATAATTTTATAAGGAGCAGTTTGTTCTGGCTTAGGGTTTTAGAGTTTCTAGTCCACCATAAGAGGGTAGGATAGAAACAACAGCTCAGTAATGGGGGTCAAAAATCAGAGAAAGAAAGTGCTACACTAGCAGACTTCTTCCTCTTGTATTACACATAGACCTCTAGTGTATTCGGTGGGCACCCCAGGGCATATATTCTTACATAGGGCCTTGGTTGAAAACAGGATCCCTGTGAAATTATAGATGCTTTTGTCCAGCTTTGTCAGTCCAGAAAAGAATGTCTATAGACACAGCCTGTCTCCCAGTGTAGTCTGTTTTGCCACGGGCAAACTATTTCAGGAAGGAGACTGCAGGAAACACATGTAACAGACCCTTAAAGATGCAACAACTTCTTCATTCCCAATCCCCTTGCCCTGCCCCTACCAAGGGACACAGTCAGCTTTTCCCCCTGGCAGAGCCTTCAATTCCCATGAGAGGAAGACTACCCTTTGCCATGCGTGCTAGGATCACAATCCCATCTGTTGAAGGTCACACTGGTCTCTCTTTTATGCTGCCCCAGAAATCCAGCAATATCCTTTCCCTTGAGTTCATTTCCCTGAAATGCCAGCACAAACACACTGAGATGTGCTTTCTTAATATCTGCATATTTCTCAAGCCATTTAACTTGTCAGTGAAGATTAACCACCACAAGTCCATCTAGTCAACTCCCTGTTAACTTGATGTACTGGCTGGTTTTGTGTGTCTACTTGATACAAGCTGGAGTTATCATGGAGAAAGGAGTTTCCCTTGAGGAAATACCTCCTTGAGACCCAGCTGTGAGGCATTTTCTCAATTAGTGATCAAGGGGGGGGGAGGGCACATTGTGGGTGGTGCCATCCCTGGGCAGGAAGTCTTGGGTTCTATAAGAGAGCAAGCTGAGCAAGCCTGGGGAAGCAAGCCAGTAAGTAACATCCCTCCATGGCCTCTGCATCAGCTCCTGCTTCCTGACCTGCTTGAGTTCCAGTCCTGACTTCCTTTGGTGATGAACAGCAATGTGGAAGTGTAAGCTGAATAAACCCTTTCCTCCCCAACTTGCTTCTTGGTCATGATGTTTTGTACAGGAGTAGAAACCCTGACTAAGACACTTGACAACCAAACACATCTACCATCTTTTTAAGCCATAACAACAATGATGCCCTAAAAGCTCATGCCCATCCCATAATGCAAAATATATTTATTCCATCTCCAAGAACATCTATAGCCATATTAACAGTTACAATATCATTTAAAAGTCCCAGTTCTAAGTTTTCTCCAAGACTTAATACACGCCCTTTAGGATCATGCTTCTATACATTCAAAACATGTTGCATACTTCCAAAGTACATGGTGCCGATTAATTCTCATTCCAAGGGGGAGTAGAGAAAGAAAAAATGGAACCAAAGCAAGACTGAGGTCCATCAGGGCAAACATTGAACCTTGTGATTCCGTGAATCCATGGAATGACGAGAGCATCCTTCGGATGCTGCCCAGTGGGACCCATGCTGCTTCCCTCTACGGTTGCTGCCTTCACATCTGCTTGCAGGAGGCCATGTGTCTGGCAGCTCCATCATCCTGGTGTCTCTATCATCTCTTCCACATCACTCTCGAATCTTCTGGGTTGACCTCTCTGGACCTGTCTGCAGGAATCTCGTTCTTCCTGTACACTGCCTGGACTCTAGGACTTCCTCTGACATCTGAGTGGAAGTTTCCATGACCTCATGAGTCATGCTAGCCTGGAAAACCAGGATCATTTGGACAGCGTCAGGAGCAGCAGCAGCTGAGCCCCTCGGCCTTCTTCTGCTCTGAGTGTCCATCTAATTTTGTATATTTCCTGAATTTCCCATCAGAGTTCCTCACCCATCAGTCATAGTTGTTCCAAACTCTGCATCATAGTCAAGACGAGTTTTAATAAATGTGTAGTCCCTTCTGAGTGTTTAAATGTATTTTCCATTACTGTTTGGGTGTTTCGTGGGTCTCGTAGCGGCAATCTGCTGTTGTCACCCTGAAGCCCTGTTGAGATGGCGATGAAATCCGAGGAAGAAGCATTTAGAATCCTGTGATCGAGTCTTACTCTTCCCCTGGGCTTGCGTCTCTAGGTGTGACCTCCACAGTTACTACAGCTGTCTCTTAGGTGGGACAGGAAAGCCAGGGTGCTGCTGTCTGGGTGGGTGATGCTAGGTTCAAGTCTTCCCACAGAGAGCAGGTCTTTATGTGAAAAACACCCAGGGTGTATTCCAAGATGGTTTCCTCTCAACTTGTCGGAGCCACAGGAGGAAATATTTTCTTGGTTTTTCATAAGAAGACAATATAGTTTCTGGAGTGAAAACTCATGAAAATGTGGGGACCTAAGACTTTGAGCTTGGTAGTTTCTTGACCACCTTAGAGCACACTGGGTCTCCAGCAGTTCATCAGAATTGGGATTTTTAAAATTCATGTGCATATGTGTGTATGTGTGTATGTGCGTGTATGTATGTATACATGTATATATAGAGATGTTTTGCCTGCCTGTGCACCATGTGCGTGCACTGGCCATGAGACCGGAAGAGAGTGTTGGGTCCCTGGAACTGGAGTCACGCAGATAGTTGTGAGAGGCCGTGTGGGTGCTGGAGATGGAGTCTGGGTCCTTTAGAAGGGCGGCTGGTGCTTTTAATCCTGGCTTACATTGTCCATCTATTTTGTCATGTTTTCTGATTTTTATGTCAGAGTTCCCAACCTATTAATCATAGTTTTTCTAAAATCCATCTCATACTCAAGTCTAGTTATAACAAACACGTAGTCCCTTCTGACTGTTTCAAAGCAAGTTCTAGGAGGCCAGGCAGTGTACGGTAAGAACAAGATTCCTGCAGACAGGTCCAGAGGGGTCAACACAGAAGCCGCGAGAGTGATGTGGAAATGATGATAGAGACACCAGGAGGTGGAGCTGGGAGCTGAGACCATCTCTCCGTATCCCAGAGCCCAGTTTGGGGTTTCTGCCGGTGGATAGCTGGAAGCCTCTGCTGCAGGGTAGATCCTGCCTGCTGCTTTTCGTGTTTGCTTTTCTCCAGATCTCACTGTGGAACAACACTACCTGGCAACTTTGATTTTAGGATGGGCTGGAAAAAAAGGACTACACTCATTCTATTTCTAAAATGGTTTGTTTGTTTTTATGCTATTAGGGCAAATGCAATGACTTCTGAGTTCTGTACCTATCAGAGCTGAATCCGTGAGTCTAGTGGTTCATTTCAATTAACCTGAATTTAAACATAAAAACTGATGGTCATATGAGCTACTGGAAATTGTTTTGTGTGTTTAGAACAACTTTAGTATAGGAACCTATTTTTTTCAATTAAAAATTCTATCCTACCCATATATAGATTATATGTTTCTAATGAGAAGCTACCATTCAAATTGAAATGGATTAAAATATAAATTTATGTTATATAAAATATAACATTCCAGGTGTTCGAATGTAAAAAGAAGGTAAAGATATCTTGTTAATATTTTTGTGATTTTTTTATATTGCAATAATTTTAAAAATATATCATATTAAATAAAAATATTAAAATCTTGTGTTTAGGGGCTGGAAAGATGGATCAGTAGTTAAGACCATCCACTGCTGGTAGCTCACAATGGCCTGCTCTTCCAGCTCCAGGAGATCTGATGCCCTCTTGTGGCCTCCATGGGTACTGAATATACGTGGTGTGTATACCCACTAACTGACACATAAAACCTAAAATTATATTTCACATATTTTGGTTAGATTTTAAAACTATGACTATTAGAATTTTTCACATAACATATTGTTCACACATGTCCATGTCATCTCCCCATATTGCTCTATAGTTTAAAATAAGCGTCTTTAGCTTATGACAGTATAACTTTACAATACATTATAATGCTTTGCGTATGATTTGTGGGTTTCGGTGTTTGGGTTGATGGTTTTGGTTGGTTGGTTTGTTTTTTGCTTTTGTTTTGTTTAGACACAGTCTCACTGTGTAACCCTGGCTGATCTGGAACTCTCTACAGATCAGGCCGGCCTTGAACCCACAGATCTACCTGCCTCTGCCTTCCAAGTGCTGGGATTAAAGGTGTACACTATTCCCTATTTTAATATGTGATTTGAAACCTTACAGCATTTGCTCCAAATCTTTCTCTTGTCCTTTATGCTATTACTGTCTTGCATTTCGTTTCTGTGTTCTAAACAACAGTACGTTATTGTTTTCATATTAACAGACCGTTCTTCACTGAAGACCTCGCACATTAGGAGACACACCTTTTTTTAAAAAAAATTATTTATTTATTTTATTTATATGAGCACACTGTAGCTGTCCTCAGACACACCAGAAGAGGGCATCAGATCCCATTACAGATGGCTGTGAGCCACCATGTGGGTGCTGGGATTTGAACTCAGGACCTCTGGAAGAGCAGTCAGAGCTCTTAACCACTGAGCCACCTCTCCGAAGCACACCTTTTCTAGTTGACCCACATGTGCTCCATTTCCAGCTTTGCACTTCTGTGAGTGAATGCAGTGACATCATTCTGGTTTCTCCTGGAAACTATCCTGTGCCGTTTTTCATCGTGCGGTTCTGCATCTCATCTTTAATTATCTCATCTTTGGTTTATCTGAAAATATGTTCTAATTTAGCTTTCATTTCTACAGGATAATTTCACTAGACGGAAAATTCTGGGTAGACAGGGAATTTCCCCCTCTCCTTCCCTACCTGAAAGCTGCTGCTTTGGCTTTGAACGGACAGAATGGCTGATAGTCTTAGAAATTATAGTCTTTGTTTTTCCCGTTTTTGTCTCTATGTGTATAATTTCTTTTTTCTAATTTTCCTCTTCAGGTTGATGATGTCTCTGCTTTCTTTTAAAAATAATCGTGATGTGTGTTGAAGTGATTGGTGCATGTGTGTGGGGGGCACCGGTCTTGTTTGAGGTTCCCCGGGAGTCTTTTTGTTTTTAGTTTTTGAGGCGGTATCTCACTATGTAGCCCAGGCTAGCTTGTAACTTTTGGTCCTCCTGTCTTTGCCTTTTCGGTTCTGTAACTTCATAGCTGAGCTACTGAGCCATCGCGCATATCCTTTTTATTTGCTGCTGTTCCTCTGTTTAGTAGGGCTGGGATCTGACCCACATCCTGGGTCATGCCCTTCTGCAGAGTCACGCCTCTAGCCCTGAGACTCCATTCTGTGTTTGCAGCCTTCACAAACACCTGACAGCGTCGAGCCGTTCTTTCCAGGACTGTCTCTGCCCTGGTGGCTTGCTGACGATGCTGTGCTACACAGCATAGTATTCTGAGAGCCTCGGAGACTTGCCCAGCTGATACCCTTTGGACAAATTCTGCTGCGATGCCTTTCCAAATAACATTCCTTCCTGTAGTCTCTGAGCTCTCTCTTCATCGTCTCGTAGGAGAATGCTCATGTCTGCCGTGTTATGTCTCGTTTCTTGAGCTCTCTTTGTATTTATGTATTCTTTTTTTCTGTCGTGTTCATTTTTCTTTACATTTCTGAGCACACGTGTATTTATAGCACCTGCTGAACATTTTCCTGTTTGATCAACCTCCTGTGTCCCTTGAAATCTCGTGTCAGGTTGCCTCCTCGCAGCCTTGGTTTTCTCCTGACACGTGTGGACTATGTCCTGTCTTATTAGAAACGGCAGGCTGGGACTTACACGTGGTTGGTTGCTTGATTTCAGCTTTTCCACTGGGAGGACAAAAGATTCTTGAACTGTATTCTTAGCTGTGGTTAGTCGTTTGGTTTATTTGGTTAGTTGTTTTGGTTTTGGTTTTGGTTTTGGTTTTGGTTTTGGTTTTGAGACAGGGTCTCACTGTGTCACTTTGGCTGGCCTGGAACATGCTGTGTAGACCAGACTGCCCCCAAACTCATGAAGATACACCCTTGCTTTTTCCTCCCAGGCGCTTAGCTTAAAGTGTACACCAGCACACCCGGCCCAGTTTGGTTCTTTTGGGGGTTTGTCTTTATGTTCCTCCAGAGTAAGTCCTAGGCTACAGTGACCCCACTTCCCAGCTTAGCCTTTCTAAAGTCACTACTGGATGCTGTGGGGCCCCCAAGTGGCCCGCCCGTCTTTCCATCCTCAGTTGTTGAAGAGATAATTATCTCCAGTTCACACAGTATAAATGCAGCTATGTGCAAATGGCGTGCTGTGTCTCACGTATAGTAAAGGAATCAGCTTTTATGTGTTTATGTGTGTAAGCCTGTATTTTATATTCATACGATACATTCTTATATTGAGACCATGTGATAGAAGGGCTTTTAAAAAAAATGATCCTTTCCATCTGAGTACGGATGCCTGAGTGTGTGCATGTGCACCCTGTGCACGTAACAGCCAAAGGAGGACAGTAAGAGGCATCAGATGCCCTGGAACTGGCATCACAGGACTCACGTAAGTGCTGGGAATTGAACCAGGGTCCCTGGGAAGAATGGCAAGCTCTCTTAGCTGCCGAGCCACCTCTCCAGCCCTTGTACTTTCGTTGCTGTCATCGGACGGTTTTCAGAAGGTCTGCAGTGTGACAGAATTCCATCCGAGGTGTAAGGAAGGTGGTGATGGAGAAAGCTTGCTGTCCTCTTGTCTGTAGTGGACACTGGGGCTCCTTTGGCAGCACAAACTACATATTGCAGCCTTAACTTGTTTCCTTGGTGACGAGCAGAGCAGAACAGTAGCTCTGTTTACCAGGACTTTGGATTTACTTTATTTTCCCCTTAGGATATTGTCTTAATTAAGGTTTCTATTGCTGTGAAGAGTCACTGTGACCATGCAACTCTTAGAAAGGGAAACACTTGACTGGGGCTGGCTCATAGTTCAGAGGTGTCGTCATGGTGGGAAGCATGCAGACACGGTGCTGGAGAGGTAGCTTGGAGTTCACCATCAGACGGGCAAGCAGCAGGAGGAGCATGAGAGGCTGGGCCTGGCTTGAGCATCTGAGACTCAAAGCCTACTCCCAGTGACACACTTCCTCCAACAAAGCCACAGCTACTCCAACAGGGCCATTCTCTATGGGCCTTGTGGGGGCCATTATTCACAGCACCACAGATCCTTTCTACTTGTTTCTTTTTAAAACCAATGTTTTAATCATTAATGTTTTCGCAAAAGTCATACACTTCCTTTTTGCTGTCAGTTTGACACAGCGACATTGTTGTGAGGTATCCACCAGAGAAGACTACTTGGGTATGAGTTTGGGCCAACAGAAAGTCTTTTTAAGTCATCCAGCGAGAACACTGTGTGTTTGGGACCTCAGTGAAGGCCTGAGCCTCTCTCAGGGGTGACCTTGTAAGCACAAAAGCATATCCCGAGTGCCACAGAAGCAACAGGTTTCTCCCAGTGTCTTACAGAGACCTCCTGGTCTCTTAAAAAGTGGATCCAATCCTCTTCCATCCTGAAGAACAACCTGGGCTAAGGAATATAACTGGGATTCCAGATAGAGAAGAATTTTCTAGGTGGCCCAGGTCTATATCTGCTAGGGCACTGAGTTCCTTAAGGTTTTACCCCCATAACTAGGGCTAAAGTCCCAGCTACAGCACAGCCATGGTGCCTGTCCCCACCAACAGCGGGATGGTGATGGAGAAAGCTTGCTGAGCATGAGGAAGCCCAGAATCTAGATTCAGATGGGTCACACCCTTCTTTTCATTCTAGATAAACACTTGTGGTATAACACGCACAGGGACATAAAGGAGTGTGTTCTCCTCCAGTGTGAACTATTTAGAAGCTGTGAAAAGGAACTCAGTATAGTGACTAATAAAGACATTGTGCAGGCTGGAACCCGTGTCTGGGCAGTCTCCTCTGGTGGGTCCCTGACAGCAGCACCATTCCGCATGTCCTTCTCTGAGTCTGTGGCTCTCTGCTACTTTCTTTCTCAATGAAGCTTTCGTTTATTATCCGTTCTAGCTTTTATTCTATTTCATATGTCAACTAGGCCTCAGTCCATTCCTTCTTTCTGGTTACTTTGATGTTCACTTTAACTCCTTACGATGCACACTAAATCATTTTATGCTTAACTTGTCAAGTGATAAAGATATTTAATGTTAAGTTCTTGGAGTGCTCATTGTGGGGATTAGAGTGGAGAATGGTTCAGGTTTGATGGGGGGGTGGCGCACGCACGCCCATGTGTGTGTGTTTATCTGAGGATTATCTTAAATGTGTTTCTTAAAACAGTTGGCCATGTGTGTTCAATAGTTACATATTCAACCAACCCCAGACTAGATAAACTTTCTACAGTGATCATGTACAGACCCTTTCTGACCCCTATTCCCTAAGCAGCACAGAGGAATGGTTATTTACATAGTGTTTGAATTTTACAAAGCTTGATATAAAGTTTAGAAATGATTTAAAATATGTAAGAGGATATATGTGGCTTATATCCACCTATGATGCCAGCTTGGATAAGGGACTTGAGCTTAAGTGGATTTGGTTTCCATGGAGATTCAGGGACTGCCCTGAGACAGGAAGGGGTGGCTGGGTTTTTGTTTTAAGATTTATTCTTATATTAATTTACATGTATGTGTGTGGGTCTGTTTCAGTGTGTGCCTCATGTGTTCAGTGCCTGCAGAAGGGAGTGTCTGGTTGTAAGGTCATGGGTCCCATGTCTGCTCTGCCACAGGGCAAGGCTGCCCAAGGAGGCAGGACTCAGGAGTTGACTGCGCTTACCCCATGCTGTCCCCAGGTGGGTACCCAGCTGAAGAGAAGCCACGGGACACCACTCTGGGATAGGGAAGCGCAGTCCGAGGTGTGGGATAGCTGGAGCTGGCTCGGGGGTCCCCGGGCCTGCAACAAGGCCGGGCCATTTTCTTCTCAGGCTCTTGGACACCCAGGCGCCTCTGGGGTGCCTTGGAAGAGCTGAGAACGGAGTGGGGCCCTGCGGACTGGATTTAGCCTGGGGCTGGGGGCTGGGATGGGGGAGCTCTGGCTGATCCAACAGGGAGAATTCTTTGCTTCATTGCTTGAGGTTTGGGCTTAGCTTGGTGACGTCATGGCTGGGAGCACAGAGAAGCCTTCTACTGGAGAGTAGATTGTGGCTCTGTAGGCGAAGGGGAGTCTCCATGACTCCCCACGGCAGATTCCAATGGAAAGAGACAGTCCATGGCTTTAAGACAGTTATAGTCACAGCAGAAAGTGGATGAGTGGGCCTGAGATTAAATGCCTTTTGCAGGAAGGAGTGACTGGGAAGCAAAGTTCATTGGCTAAGACTCCAGACCTTTAGCTACCTCATTAAAATGGAGATCTGCCTTGAGCCTACTCGACCACAGGTTGTGTCCTCTACATGTGAAGGTTTCTAAAAATCCACTTCAGGCTTAAATTAATTAAAGTATGGGTCAGCAAGATGACTCAGTAGGTAACGGTACTTGCCACCATGCCTGACAACTTGAGATCTATCCCTGGAGTTTGCATGACGAAAAGAGATATTCAAAGTTGTCTTCTGACCACCAACTCTACACACACACAGGTACACACACATGCTCACATACATACACACTCACATATATATGCACACACACACACATATATATATATATACACAAATATATACACACACATATATATGTATGTGCATGTCCATATATATATATGTATGTATATATGTACATATACCCACATGTATTAAGAAAAATAAAAATAAAACATTACCCTTACACTTACATCGTGACAAGACACAAAAGATAGTTCAAGGACAGAACAAACACAGGGCCTGGTCTGGGAGGAGGAGGAAGAAGAGGGGCTTCTCTTGTGGCATCAGGCATGTATCCCCTCACAATGTATTCTCCAACCAGGAAGCTCGTGCAAGCTTCAGTGACCTGGTATTTTTTTCTCCGTCATTCATTATATAGGCAGAATTGATTAGATCACTAGCCTTATGATTGAAGTTAATCTCCAGCATCCTTCCTCTCTCCCAAGGTCAAGTCACTGAAAGTTCCAGCCTTCTAATCATGTGATTGGCTCTCTGACAGTCACCATTTTGAAGCTATCTAAGGCCTCCACCTGGAGTTGCCTCATTAGCATAACAAAGACATTCCTATTACTCAGAAAATCTCCAGGGTTTTGAAGCTCAGTGCCAGAAATTGGTCTCAAAGACCATCTGTGTGTGTGTGTGTGTGTGTGTGTGTGTGTGTGTGTGTGTGTGTGTATGTGTGTATGACAGAGAGAGAGAGAGAGAGGGAGAGAGACTTTCATTGTGCATGTCTTTAATTTTGCCTTTCTTCATATAAATGGTACATAGAGGTGGGCATTTTAAATTTCATCTGACACTTCGTGTATTTTATGAAGAAATTCAGTGTAAAATATCCTGGCTGATGTAGTTGACTGTCTTGCTCTTGTATTTAACAGTGCACTTGAATCTTTTTTTCCTCTTCCTAATGTTGCCAGTTGTATCAAATTGTTGTTTGTTCTTTTTTGTCCCATGTTAATTGGTTTTATTGTTCAGTTCATTTAATGACTACCTTTTCTTTACCAGCACTAGTAATCAAAACATATTGTTCTATTTAATTTGCTCTGTTTAAGGAGAAAAAAACAGGCCTAGCCTAAGGTTCTACACCACCTAACTAAATCTTAAGTTGTTTACTTTGTAACAAGTCAGCTACACTTTCTCCCAAAGAGTAAATAATATCCTTTATGAGAAAGCAGTTTGGAAACACCAATCCTTTTAGTCCCTCTTGGTTTTTTTTTTCCTTTAATTGAGAAAAGAATTTTTTCTCCACTATATTCTAATCATAGTTTCCAATCTTCCAACTCCTTCCAGATCCTCTCACTCCTCACCCACCCAACTCCATGCCCTTTTTAATGCTCATTAGTAAACAAAAGGCAAACAACAAACAGAATTAAAAAGAGATTGAAAAATTTAAAAACACAAGAAACACACACAGCATAAAATAAAAAAATATATATAATATACAAACAGTAAGACAAAAATAATGCCCAAAAAAAGCAACATGAGACAAAAAAAATTCCTCAAACTATCACTGAGATCGTTTTGTATTGGGCATGGGTCCTCCGTAGAGGGTCCATTGAAGAGAACACATCTCTTTCTCCTTTGTAAACAGATGTCAATGGAGCTAGCTTCTTGACGAGGGGTGAGAGCGCATGGCACCCTTGGCTTTGCTCTGTTCAACCTTTTCTGCATTGAAAGTCTTCTCCCTCAAACACTTCTCTGGGGTTCAACCTCGTAGACAGTATGTTTTCCAATGATGAATTAATTACTAATTGGAGCTAATTAGACCACTGAAACTCAGTGGTCTGTACCTTTGTCTCTGGTACGCACTGAACTGTTTCACTCTATAGTTTCCTCCGTCTGAAAACCAGGAAAGGTGAAAATAACATCACAGCCATCATCTTCACCTCCACCTCGTCAGCCATCCCCTCTGGCTTACTCAGACTTGTTAGAATATTTTATGCTAGAATTTTCTTTGCAAAATGTCTCTTATTTTGAGTGTCCTTATCTCCCACTTAAATTGTACACTCCAGAGATTATCACTGTTGTATTTTATTTAAAAAGAGCTGGAATATATTTAGTAGAGCTCGGTATGGTGTGGGAGGGTGCCTCTGCGAGCCCATGCTGAGGCGTCCCCTCCCTCTGTGGTACCAGCCGTACGACAGGTATAGCGTGGAATGGTATTTAGGGCATGGGAAGGGGAGCTGATGAGAGAGTAGAGACAGGGAAAGACAGACAGACAAGGGGTGGGAGGGGAGGTAGGCCAGGAATACGTGGAGAGAGAAAATGGGGAGGGGAAAGGGGAGAAAGGGACAAAGGAGTCAGGGAGAGAAGACAGTCAGAGAGAAATGGACAGAGATCAAGGAGGGGCCAAACAGCCTCTTTTATAGCAAGCCAGGCCTACCTAGCTGTTGCCAGGTAACTGTTGAGAGAAGCCTAGAAGGAATGCTAACAACCACAATCCATTTAGATATAAACGTACATGCATGTAATAAGGTAGCTTGATAAGGCAGCTTGGGGAAGGGACACGGAGGCTAGAATAGAGTTCAGTTTTTGCTGTGAACTCATTACCTGCTTTCTTTTCAGCATTTTGGTAGAGATTTAAACGAGATATCTGTCCCCATTGTCTCAGGAATTTGAATACGTGGGCCCCAGGAGCTGTTTGGGTAGGTTTAGGGGGTGTGGCCTTGCTGGAGGAAGTGAGCCACTGGGGACTGGCTTTGAGAATGTAAAGACTCATGACATTTCTAGTTCTCCCTCCCTCCCTCTCCCTCCCTCTCTCTCCCTCCCTCCTTCCCTCCCTCCCTCTCCCTCTTCCTCTCCCCCTCATTTTCTCTCTCTTTTCCTGCTTTCAGTTTAAGTTGTGTGCTCTTGGCATCCAACCCTAGCCACCATGCCCCAGTCTTGCCACCATGGACTCCTAGCCTGTTGTAATTGTAATAACAACAACGACAATAACACAACTAATACAATACTTTGTCATGAGATTCTTATTTATTTATCGTTTTCAAACCTTCTGTCTTAGTCTATTCAGGCTATTTCATCAAAATACTTAGTAGTGAACGAATCAGGAGATCACACTTGGGGGAGGAGTTTGTTGGATTGGATCCCATGATCAGCAGCTGAGCAGTCCCACAGTAGTGGACAAGCTGGAGAGCCAAGGAAAGCTGCAGCCCAATGAAAGAACACGGAAATTTCAGCGGAGAGAGACCTGTGATACCGCACGCATAAGACTCAATGCTGGACAGTTCCCACCCAACCGGAAGGCGGCTGGGGCAAGCTGAGTGCGAAGGATGAGAAGCCTGAGGCTGCTGTTCAAGGGCAGGACGCTGCACCCGTTCCGAAGGGAAAGGCTGGAATAAGGGAGAGTGGGTTTCTCCTTTGTGAGCTTTGTTCTGCTCGGCTCACCAGTTCTTTGGCTGCTGCTGGGCAGTCTTTCCATTCAGCATGAGGATCCAAATGCCAATCTTCTGTAGAAACTTTCTCACAGATATAGCCGGAAGTACACTTTACCAATCCTCTGCTCACCCCTGAATCAATGCAAGTTCACACCCACAACGAATCATGACACACTATGAACTAGGTAGATATGTAAAAGCAGGAGAGTATTTTGTCCGATCTGAAGGCCGAGGAGTCCAAGATGAGGGTGCTGTCACATTTCGTGCCGCGTGAGGGCCCGTCTTAATGATAAATATAGGAGCAGAGCTCCTCACAGGCCGGGCCCCTGACCTCCCGTCAGGCTGTCTGGCAACCCACAGCAACTAATGGCTGGGCCCAGGGAGAGATCGGGGCTTTGGTTGTGTCAGCTGAGCGTGAAGGCCGCTGAAAACAAACTCAGATACACACCAACACCCCAACACAGCCAGCAGGCTGCTTTTGCCTTGTGGCAGTCATGAGGCTGGGGTTTCATGCCCTTTCCTTTTAACCTTTCCCAGTTCATAGTTCCGGGACTGAGAATTCTCAGGGTGCGTGTGCGTCTGTGTGTGTGTGTGTGTGTGTGTGTGTGTGTGTGTGTGTGTGTGTGTGTGTTCATTGGTCTCATTTGCTAATCCAGTTGCAAACAGAGAGACTTCTTCAGCCTTCAACACCTGCTAGACATGGGAGACCTATTTCCCCACCCTCCACAGATCTGCATCCTGGCTCTGAAAGGAAGTGCCCTCTGCTAGGGCTGTATCTGTGACACTGGCACCCAGACTTGCTGAGACTTAGAGCTGTCACAGTCTCGGCTGCCTGCTTCCTACTCATCCACTTAAAGTACTCACATATGGCAAGTAAAGGTCCCCTTGTCTGTTTCCCCATTCTTCCCACCCACTCCATTCTTGGAGTGAGAGAAGACAAAGGTTTGACTGGAAAAACCACTGTCACTACGACCTTACATAATCAAAAGACAGGGATGTCGCTAAGTTCTCTTTCATAATACCATTCCCCAGAACTTGGCCCCTCTCAAGTTTGATGCCATCACTTGGCAATTGAGATTGCAGCATAGGAGTTGGGGGGACATAAGCTTTCTGTCACAGTTCTTTCTTCAGCATCTTCTTTAGGTCCCAGATGAGGATGGCATGACCTCTGACTCCTGTGCTAATTAAACAGTAGCTTGGCCAGGTAAGAGTCTCACATCACAGCCCTCCCTTAACTGTCTGCCATGGTTATGCCACAGCCTTACTCACTACCCTTCAGAGGGGAAGTCCGGTGCAATTATTTTACCTTTACTTAAAAAACAAACAAAAAAACCCTTTATGCCAGTCTCGCTGTTGCACACCTGAAATCCCAGCACTAAGGATGTGAAGGAGAGAGGGTGTCCCAAGATCAGACCAGCCTCGGCAGCACAGTGCAAGAGCGTCAGGACAAAATGAAACACAGAAAAGAACAGGTTACCCTTTTCTTTGGAGGATGAGAAGATTTATCTATTGCCCTCTGGTTGAAAAAAAATCTAGAATCATTTTAAGTTGTCTTCTCCCGTCTGCATTAGTTACTTTTCTTGTTGTTGTGACAAATGCCCAACACGAGCCACTGTAGGAAGGAAAGGCTTATTCCCTTTCACAGTCGGAAGGTACAGTGCATCATGGTGGGGAAGCCATGACTGCTCAGCACATTGCTTCCCCAGCAGGAAGCAGACAGACAGACAGACAGACAGACAGACAGAGAAAGAGACAGAGACAGAGACAGAGACAGAATAAACTGAACTTGCTTTCTCCTTTCCATTCAATCCAGGACCCATCCCCTGGGATGTTGAGTACCATAAGCATTTAGTGTTGCCTTGGTTAGGGTTTTACTGTTGCGAACAGACACCATGACCAAAACAACTCTTATAAGGACAACATTTAATTGGGGCTGGCTTACAGGTTCAGAGGTTCAGTCCATTATCAGCAAGGTGGTAGCATGGCAGCATCCAGGCAGGCATGGTGCAGGAGGAGCCGAGAGTTTTACATCTTCATTGGATGTCTGTTAGGAGAAACTGATTTCTAGAAAGCTAGGACAAGGGTATTAATGCCCACACCCACGGTGACACCTACTCTAATAAGACACCTTCTAATCGTGCCACTCCCTGGACTGAACACATATAAGCCATCACAGTGTGGGACATCTCACCCCAGTGAAGCTAATCTAGAAACACCTTCAGAGACACCCCTAAAGATTGCTTCCTAGGGAATTCTAGATCCTGTCAAGATGACAATCAGTATTAAGTCTATTCCTTGTCAACTTTACACCAAAATATATTACTTTTTTAATATTTATTTATTTTTATATGAGTACACTGTAGCTGTCATCAGACACACCAGAAGAGGACATTGGATCCCAGATGGTTGTGAGCCACCATGTGGTTGCTGGGAATTGAACTCAGGACCTCTGGAAGAGCAGTCAGTGCTCTTAACGCTGAACCATCTCTCTAGCCCCAAAATATATTACTTTTAAGCCATGACTTTCTACTTCCTGTTCTCAAAGATCTGGGACATTTCACAATGCAAAATGAATTAAAACCAGTTTGGATTGTTTTAAAATTTTGAAGGACAACTTCAAAAGTCCGCATAGTCTTTATAACCATTCTAGTACAGTTGAAAAGGAGTAATGTGGAGTCCCTTTTGAGACTCAGGCAGTCTCTTAAAGAATTTTAAATGATACAGAGTAACAACCTAATTCCAAAGGAGAGGAATGGAACCATAACTGGGAAAGATCAGACTAAAGAAAGACAGAAACCCAGCAGGGAAAAACACAAATCTCTGCAGTTCCAAGCCTGTCATCTAGAGCTCACAGTGGCATCATCTGGGCTCCAAAGGCCTAGGGCACTCCTGCTGCCCTACTCTGCCTCCTATAACGCATGTGGCGTCTCTCTGGGTTCATGCTGTGCTTGCAGATTTCCTCAGCAGATGTCCCAGGATTCCGGTGTCTCCAATATCATAGTTTCCATTTCAACTATGATTCACTATGATAAGGGCTCCATGCAGGATTCCAGTCTTGCCCCACACCACCTTCAGAGATGTGGGACAAGACTCCATGATCTCCATATTGCATCTCCCATGCCTATCAAATTCATGTGGATCACAACACCAGTTCTACCGCCCGCTCAGGATGTAGTCTGACTCCCGTAACTGCAAGGGCCTTTGTGTGCTGACACTGGAGAAGCAGCTCTCTAGGAGTCGTTTTTGATCAGTGTCTATGTTAAGGTTTTGTTGCTGTGATAAAACACCATGACCAAGAACAGCTCGAGTAAGAAAGAGTTTATTTCTTCTCACAACACCCAGGTCGTAGCCTGCAACTGAAGCCAAGCAGCCAGGGCAGGAAGCGATGCCGGGAGCCCATAGGTAGGAACTGATACAGAGACCATGTCGGAATACTGCTTACTGGCTTGCTCTTCATGGCTTTCTCAGCCTACTTTCTTACACCATGCAGGCCTAACTTCCTGGAGGTGAAACCCTCCACCATGGGCTGGGCCCTCCCACATCAATCAGTAATCAAAAAAGAAAATGCCTAACAGACTCGTCCACAGGCCAGTCTTATGAAGACCGTTTCTCAACAGAGGGTCCTTCTTCTGAGATGCCTGTGGTTCGCGTCAAGTTGACATAAAGCTAAGTGAGGCTTAGGAAAGTAAGGCTCTTTCCCCTCAAATAAATTTGGTTTTCCATAGACAGAGCCTGCAATAGACGGGGTCTTACCCTGAGGCCACTTTTCCTGTGGTCTTAGCATAGAACGGAAGTTTCTCTTTAATGGTACACATTTTTCATAGGCTCCCCCACAACATGGCTCTCTCACTGTTGGATAAGAGCAGTGACCAGGACCCAGGTGGAATGCTATCCCCTCTTGAGATTTCTTCCAGCAAACAAATTAACCCATTACTTTTTAGTTCATCCTCACTCGTGTTCTCAGAACATAGGCAGATGCAGCCAGATAGAGCATTGGGTGGATATCCCCAATGCCCATTCCCCAGAGCCCCCTTTTTCCTATTGAAATCTTCTGGTCTTCCCAGTTCACCAGAATGGCTCAATGATTACAGAATCCTAGGGCTTTAGCCCACAGTTAGAAACTCTGGCATATGCCTCATACAAATGAGCTGCAAAGGCCTCAGAACCACGTGATCCTGTTGATCACACAGCCCCACCTCTCAGCACCAATTTTACGTTACTTATATTTCTTGTTGATATGAGAGGTATCTGACCAATGCAAATTGTAGAGGGATTTGTTTTAGCTCAGTAGACCTGATGGCGACCACTCAGGGACTATGGGAGATGCAGAAAGCTTTGCGGTGCTGCTGAAGTGGATGGCTGGATGGTTTGAAGGTCGTCTATCATTGTGGAGAAGGCACCGGGACAGGAGTCTGAATCAGCCGGTCACATTATATTTGCTGAATAAATGCTAGCAGCAACTGCTTTCTCCTTTTTATCCCACTTAGGACCCTAGCTCATGGAGCAGTGTCATGAATATCAAGGTAGGTCATCTCCTTTTGATCTAGTCTAGAAGCTTGCACATAGATGGCACCAGTGGTTTGTCTCTTTGGGGATTCTAGATCCATCCTCTTGACAACCAGTATTCATCACCACACCATCAATTTTGACTGGCACTTATAGGATAACTTAAACTTACAGACGCAATTCTAAACTGACCTAGGAAGTTTTGATCTTCTTATTTGACGTACTGCTTCCGTCTGGTTTCTTTCTTGAACTTGTCTCTGCATGTTAGACTCCCTGGTTCTGCTTCTGATGAGTTCCTTTTCTCATAATGCGTTTTCCTTTCTTTTCTCAGAGTGGGTCTGTGTCCCTCTCGCTGGCCTTGAACTCACTACGTAAACCAAGCTGGCCTTGAACTCATTGAGATCCACTTGCCTCTGCCTCCTGTGTGCTTCATAATGCTATCTTAATATCTCTCGTCGGATTTTCGGAATATTTCTCCCACTTGGTCCTCTATTATCCATCCCCATCTAATCCTAAAGTTAATTTATCATGAAACTTCAGCTTAAACATTTTTGAGTTTTGTGGCAAGACTCCACATGACTGATCCCATGTCAGAGGCACCATTCTGACCTTAAAACCCAGAATTTAGTCCCCACCACCTGCCAAAACAGAAACAGAGACCTAGTCCACAGTTCCAGGAAAGTCTCCAAGTAAAAAGTTCCTACATGTACTAACCTTGCTTTTGGGCTTCTGTAGCTCTGCTTCTTGCTAACTGAAATGTGGCAACCATGATATGGTTTTTGTGCATAAAAGACAAAGAGCTGTAGGGCTTGGGGCTGCAGGATTTGGACAAGTTCCCTGTGCATCTGTTGATGGCAATAAAGGCTTTGCTTTTGGCTTTAAGAGTGGCCACGCGATGTCTTTGGTTGGCCTCCCTTGCGACAGTTTTATTTGTAAAAGCAAATGGAGGAATAACCTTCTGTGTTTAAGTTGTTATTTTCCTTTCCTTTTTGGCAAGTCATGGTAATAAACGGCCATTTCTGACTGTTTACATATTCTTCTTCCTCTGGTTTCTAGTCCCTCATTAGAGCCTTGTTCATTTCTCCTGCTCTCCTGAAACTGGTTTATTCTCATTTCTATATCAGCTATTGTTCTAGGTTCATTCTGTGTTCATGATAAAATGCCACAACTAAGAGTAACTTAGGTGAGAGCAGGGCCTTTTTCATGCTATAGGTTCCAGTCCATCACTGCGGGAGGGCCCGGTGGGAACCTGCAGCAGGAATGGTGTTTAGATGGCTTTTACATAGGCTCAAGCTTAACTAGGTTTCTTATCACCTCAGCCCACGGAATGGTGCTGTCCACAGTGATCTAGGCCCTCCTGCGTCAAATAAAAATCAAGGCATTTCCCTGCAGATGTGCTCAAAGGCAAGCGTGATCTGGACAACCCCTCGATAGAGACTTCCTCCCCAGGTGGCTCTACGGTGTACCAAGGCTGGAGTAAAGCCAACTTGGACAGGCACTGTGGGTGGAAAAGTTGGCACCAACAGGAGACAAAAAAAAAAAGGTCCCTGACACTTTGGGTTGGTGGAGCAGTTTGTATGGTGGCTCTCACCAAAGTACCTTATGACTCTCTTTCTGTTCTGAGACGTTTCCAGTCCAGGTTTGGAGAGCATTCATCTGGGACGTTCAGCAATACCTCAGCTCTGCTTCTCCTGTTGGTCCTGTATGACAATCATCATGTCTGCTAGGCACGATGTATTAAACTATACAATTCCCACTTCCTGATTCGTAACGAGTAAGTAATCTAAGTAATCGGTAGCAACATTGTTGGTCAGTAACATTGTTGCTCTTCTTTCTAAAACTTGAAAATAGTTTTAATGACTGTTTTTTTTTTCTGAGATAAGGCCTCACTGTGTAGCTCCGGTTGACCTGGAATTTGCTGTATAGAACAAATAACTTTTGCTTGATTTGCTTATTTCTACAGTTTTCACAGAATGGGCACTTTGTGACAATTGTTCTTTTATTCCTTCCACGGGCTTCTGAAGGAATCTTTCTATAGTCCATCTGTTATTGGTAGCATGAAAAGGGGGCAGTTTAAAAAGTGGGTCACAGGCTTCAGCCTCAGAACTGGCTGGAGTCATGTTAAATGTTGTCTAATTGTCTCTTTTTCTTTTCAATCCTCACTCCTGCCCTGGAGAACCTGTTGACCGACTGAGCTGGCATGGTCAAATGGTGTCTCAAGGTTGGAGCTCCAGTAAGCGGGATACAGTGAAGGACACCAAGGGAACTGAAAGCATGTGCGAAGGAAAGTAAGGAAGATTTGGGCCAGCAGTGAATAAACCTTGTGAAAAGGGACGAGGTAACAGTAAAGTGTTTTTGTGGATGTGTTCTTTTGGACTTATGCTAAAATCTAGAGAAGCAAAGATAATTTTCATAGATTCTTTCAGTCTTTGGACCCTGACTAAAGACAGTTTACACTCTAGACATGAGAGAAAATGTTTGAGAAAAACAGTCTTCCCATGGACTCTCCACAGATGCTTTGGCAAAAGAGAAGGAAAATGAGCATAACCTTTTTCGGAGCTTTCCTAGGGACAGAAGGAGGTCGGGAGACGTCCTGCCTCCTTGCTGGCTCCTATTGGAGAAATGCTTATTTCTGGTGCTGGGTCCCTTTGGTGAGACTCCATCTAGTTCTCTCCCCTCTACGTCTATTGTCTGTCTCTTGGTGCACCATCTGTCCATGTCTGTCAGTTTATGTCTGTGTTTTTTGTTCCGTTGCTTGAATGCTGTTCTGTGTTTCATGTTCAAAAGAAAAAATGGTTAAAACTTTATCTGCTAGTCCTTCACCCTTTGATTTTGTTTTAACTTGTTTCAATTTTTTTTTTAAAAAAAGCAGTTTCCATTGGCCTTTGGAGCCCTGTACCTGTAGCTAGGAGTCTATCATAGCTGGAGAATCCCTGCCAGAGGCTGATTGTCTGCACAAGCTGCTCTTAAAGAGGCCAGCAGCTTCTCAGCTTCTATGGTAAGGGATCTGACGATTGTTAGAAAATTCTCTGTGATTGTGTTTATTGAATTCAACAGGTGACAAAGTGCTACTCTCTTAAAATTACAGCTAGAAAAAGTAAGAATTGTGTTTGCTCTAAATATATAAGATGTGTGTAGCCACTCCATTTTTGTTTCTGACTGGTTTTAAATGTATAAACAAGCTCTACATGTCTTGGTTATAGATTATTGGCTTTTAAGTTATTGGGTATGGTTAAAAATTTGTAACATTGGTAACAGAAAGTTGGCTTAAAACTGATAGTTCCAATATAGTCATTCTAGACAACACTTGGCATGAGCCAATCCAGGGAAACAGTTCTCTAAAGATACTTCTAACTTGGGTAATATTTTGTGTAATTCTTATCCTAGAAACCAGACTTACAAAAGATAAGATTTAGGGAAATGTCTCCTTGAGGTATTGGAGGCTGTGTGTAGGAACTGGCAGCCAAACTTTGTAGCATGAGGGATGGACTTGGTGTTTTGGAGAGACTGGATTTTGGAGACTGGATTGATCATTGGAGGTTGAATTTGCTTTCCAAAGTTGTGGTTGTGCTCTGGTGTTACAAGGGAAAGTTTAAGATTGTGGTTAAACTGCCAGTGTTCCATTGGCTGCCGTTTGCAGTTCGATCACAGGCTCAGGATTCTAACTCACACATATTTGTAATTAAGAAAAAAAATCAAGCAAGTGGAGATTGCTGCAGGGTTTGCGAAGGGTCGATGGGGCTATGGAACTTGTGAGAGGGAACAGCCTGGTTTGCTTACTCCAACTGCTATTTGGGGAGATATATAGAGAATTATTAAGGATTTGGAGGATTATTTTTATACTATTTCTTTGCATCCTGGTGAATATAAAAGGTTAGCATTTAGTGAGCTTGCTTGTAATTTTGGAGAGCCCATGAAGTGATATCATTGGGAAGTTTTGCCTCAAGGAATGGCTTATAGCCTACATTATGTCAAAAGTGTGTCACTGCTTCAATACAGGTTAGGACTCTGAATCTTCCAGTGTACATTATTTATTATATAGATATTTTATTAGCTGATCCCTCTGAAGGAGTTTCACTACAAGCTTTGTTCTTATACAAAGAGCTTTAAATTTTTGAAGTAGTTGTTGGTCCAGAAAAGATTCAAAGGCAATCCTTTGCAATATTTGAGACATCAGTTATATCCTAAACAAAGTTTACCTTAAATTCTTTTCAAAAAGCTGTGAGATGTTAATTGGGTAGGACCTCACCTTAAGCTTACCACAGGAGAACTTAAACCTCTGATATTCTTTTTTTTTTTTTTTTTTTTTTTCGGAATTGGGGACCGAACCCAGGGTCTTGCACTTGCTAGGCAAGCGCTCTACCACTGAGCTAAATCCCCAACCCCCTGATATTCTTTAGAGAGATGCGAATCCTAATTCCCCTTGACAATGAACTGATGAGGGAGGAATAGCTTTACAGAAAGTAGAGGAAGCTGGAAGCTATTAGTCAACAACAGATACATTGTCTAGACTATGATCAATGGTTGGTTGGTTGTACCCACAGCAGTCCTTTGGCAAAAGGGACCATTAATGTGGATTCATCTTGCTTCCTCTCCAAGTTTTAAGATCCTATTATGAAGCTGTTATTGTGTTAATACAGAATTGTAGGAAGGAGTTGCGGAAATATTTTGGGAAACAACCTGATTTGTTCCTTATTCCAAACAGCAATTAAATTGGTTATTGCAGAATACCGATATTTGGCCTACTGCACGTGCAAACTTTTCAGGCAAAATTGATAATCATTATCCAAAAGACAAGTTGTTACTATTTGCCTCTATACATGCTTTTGTATTTCCTGTAAATTTACACATGCAGCCGATAGAAAATGCACGTACTGTATTTATAGATGGCTCATCTAATGAGAAGGCAGCATATGTAATTGGTTCACATGTTTATTCTCTTGAGTTTCCCCTGGCTTCAGCACAGATTATTGAATTACGTTTTTGAAATGTTGAAAAATCAAGCTTTCGATCTGTATATTGATAGGTTTGCAATTGATTGAGATTGTTCCTTTTTTAGATACTGCTAATTCTCAGATTTTGCAATTATTTATGCAAATACAACTGAATTTTGGAGAATGTTCTGTTCCTTACTTTACAGGACATTTAAGAGCTCATACTGGACTGCCCGGACCCCTTAGTGAGGACGATGCCACAGCAGATTTGTATGCCAGGCAGACTATAGGCCTTATATAGGAACAATTAGCCAAACAATCTCCTTCCTTAGACCATCAAAACAGTAATAGCTTGAGACAATAATTTGGTATTTCTAGAGAATGTACAAGTCAAATTGTAAATACTTGTCCTCAGTGTCTTCAATTTCCTCCTATACCACATAATGGTGTTAATCCTTGAGGACTTAAACCTAATCAATTACTGCAAATGGATGTTACTCATTTCTGATTTTGGAAAATTAAAATATGTACACACAACTATCGACATTTTTTTTCAGGCTTTCTACTTGCAACTGTTTTAACGAGAGAAGCAACTAAAAATGTAAAAATGTTGTTTTCTCTATGCTTGGTGTTTCAAATCAGATTGAAACAGATAATGGAACTGTCTGCTGCAGTCAAGCATTTGAGATGTTTTGTCAACAATTTAATATTACCCATATTAATTACTGGGGTTTCTTATCCTCAAGGACAAGGTATTATTGTGAAACTTTAAAACAATATCTTCATGAAATAAAAAGGGGGAGTTATAACCCTGTATACCACACAATTATTTAAATAATGTTCTTTTATTTTAAATTTTAAAATTTGGATGCCAAGGAACTCTCTGAGTGTCTATGGCACCCTGCAACTAGGCAGACTTGTGCCTAGGTGAAATGGAAGGATCCACTTACTGGCATATGGCATGGTCCTGATCAGGTATTAAGATGGGGAAGAGGGCATGTTTGTGTTTTTTCTGCAGGATGCTGCAGGAGTGTGCCAGCTGCCAGAGTGACTGGTGAGCCATACTGATGCTGGGATAAAGAACAATGCTGACCAGTGAGCTGCTGAGTGCCCTGACAGTGGTCACAGGGACGCTGTATTGGACATATGCTCCTGACCCACCTTTGCTTGCCTATATCCCAGATGGACAAGCTGCCTTGCTTCAAATTTTAGACCTTGTGGGACAAAGAACATGGAGACTGTAGAAACTGCCTTCAAAAAATTAAAAAGAGAAGTTATAATGTCTCTTCTCTTTCCTTTAATGTGACAAGTTATTCTAACTCAATCATAGACTGGTCTGAAAATCAATCCAATATTGGAAATAACAGTTTTCATTTGGAAGACATTTCTGGACATTTTCAGAGACATTTAAAAATTCACAATTGTATGAAGTTATACTTACGGTGGATAAAATTGATACAGGATCTGGATTTTGAACAAATGTTAGTGCATGTGTTAACTCCTAATCTTTTATTAATTGGTCATGTTAAAAATTACTTTTGTTTCTTCCACAGTATTTAATGTAAGTTGTATTAATTGTACACTTTCTAATTGTACTAATGTGTTGAAATCTAACATGTCTGTTATGGTCTATCAACCAGCTTTTGTTTTATTGCTTGTGAGTATTATAGGACCTTGATATTCTGACAAAGGCTTGCAAATATTGGAAGAAGTGAGTTGGGCTTTAAGCAGAAGCAATAGGATAGTGGGTTTGATTATTGCTGGTATAGTGGTATAGCTATTTAATTAATAGCACTATTTCTTTGGCACAAGAAGTTAAGACAGCTACTTTTGTTAATCACTTAGCAAAAATGTTACTAATGTTTTGAGTATTCAAGAGGATTTAGGGATTTGGAAGAATGGACCGATGATCTTTATGATACTATTCAAATTATTGGAGAGAAGATTCAGAGTTTAAGAGCAAGAAGCCATCTTGAGTATCATGCTAAATACCAATGGATTTGTGTTACTTCTAAACTTTACAAGGATAGTCACTATAATTGGAAAAAGGTTCAAAGACACTTACAATGCATTTGGCATAATTCTAACACTTCTCCAGATGTTTTGACTTTTGCATACCGAGATTATAAATTTAAAAAATGCTGCTCCACTGAGACTTGATGCTGAGATTGCTGGTAAAGTTATTCATGGCCTGAGGTTAGTATTTCCATCTTGGTCAAGCTTCAAGAATAGCATATTTAGCTTGATCATGCTAGCCCTTCTTGTCCTGGGAATACTTTTTTTTTTTTTATCTTTATTAACTTGAGTATTTCTTATTTACATTTGATTGTTTTTCCCTTCCTGGTTTCAAGGCCATCATCCTCCAACCCTCCCTTCTATATGGGCTTCCCTTCCCATCCTCCCCTATTACCACCCTCCCCCAACAATCACGTTCACTGGGGGTTCAGTCTTGCAGGACCAAGAGCTTCCCCTTCCACTGGTACATCTACACAATGGAATATTACTCAGCTATCAAAAACAATGACTTTATGAAATTCATAGGCAAATGGATGGAACTGGAAAATATCATCCTGAGTGAAGTAACCCAATCACAGAAAAACACACATGGTATGCACTCATTGATAAGTGGCTATTAGCCCAAATGCTTGAATTACCCTAGATGCACAGAACACATGAAACTCAAGAAGGATGAGCAAAATGCAGATGCTTCACTCCTTCTTTAAAACGGGAACAAGAATAACCTTGGCAGGGAATAGGGAGGCAAAGTTTAGAACAGAGGCAGAAGGAACACCCATTCAGAGCCTGGGAATACTTTTACTCCTGCCCATTGTGATAAAGTCTGCCTGCCTTTAACAACAGCAACATGTTGGCCACCAAGATATATGGCTTAAAACTAAATATGGATCCCCATACTAAGTTATTAATTTAGTAGGCTGGCAAGCCAAAGACGGGTGAGATTCTGCACAGAGCCTTACCAACCTAAGACAGAAGTGCATTGCTTTTGATAATGCATATTCCATGACCGGTAAGGAAGGCATTCTTGTCAGAACAACCTAAGACAGGTTCAGTATTGTTTATGATATAAAAAAGAGGGAGATGTAGAGAGCCTTTGGGGCCACTTGCTTCCAGATACTTGGTGGGAATCTGACATTATCAGGACAAAAGAAAGAAGCCCAGGGCAGAAATCTGGTTTTGGGCTTGGGCTCGGAAATGGGCCCTGAATAAGAATATTTACATTTGAGTTACTGCAAAGCTCAGAGCACGCTGAGTAGCCCCCAGAAAGGTGTTTACCGGAGACTTGCTTGTTATTGACCCAGAACTGATGTTATTATTCTGCATGTAATTAAAGTGGTATAAAAACAGATTGGAAAAATAAAACATCTGTTTCAGCCTCAGAACTGGCTGGAGTCCTATTTTTTTTTTTAAAAGTGGGTCATAATCAATGCTACCATTATTTATTTTGATGTTCAAATTCAGAACATGGCCATTGGAGACCATTTCAAATTGTCTTCTGGAGCTTTTCTTTTATTTAGAAACTGAGATTTGAGCTTTAAGCTCATTCACTATTATTAGGATCAGCTATAGGCCACACAAAGTAAAGAGTCAAGGCAATGCTGGAATTTTATACATATTTCAATTTCATGTATATATTCAAAATCAAATATATAAGTATTATATACCTTCAAACTGTGAACTTCAAAGGCCCCACATAGTGGAAGCAATCACTAGCAGAAAGAACAGTGGTACATAAGGAATAATTTCCAAATCCAAATTATATTATAGAGCCATCATACGGTACTGGCACAAAACAGACACATAGGCCAACTGAGGAGAGGGCCCAAAAGCAAACCCACAGCTAGAACAGCCCAATGGTTTCCTTTTACAAAGCTGTCTAATATATAAATGGCGGATACAGCTTCCTTAGTAAATGGTTCTGGGAAAGCTGGATTTCCAAATGTAGATGAGTGAAGCAGAGCCATATCTCTTATCCTACAAAAAGGTTAAAAACAAAAAACAAAAAAAAAATAAAAAAAAAATTAGAAATGGATCAAAACCTTATTTGTAAGATTTGAAACTGTATGTGAGAACGTGTCAAGATATAGGCATACACTAGGATTTTCTGAACAGGACTCCAACACTACTGGAAACAGCCCCATCCCCACCCCCCTACACACACACACTCATTGACAGATAGGATTGCGTGAAATAAAGATCCCCTAGCAGCAAAGGAAGCAATCGCCTTAGTGAACACAGTCTACAGAATGAGGAAGATCTCTGCCAACTAACATCAGACAGAAAACTAATATCTAAGATATATAAAGTATGCGAAAATAAACACCCCCATGATCAATCAATAAGTGGTCTTATGAATTAAATGGACAATTCTGCAAATAAATGCAAATGCTGAATACATATTTGAAACATGGTTAACATCCTTAGGCATCAGAGAAAGTTAAAAAAAACTAGGGATTTCATCTTCCTCTAGTCAGAGTGGGCATCACGAAGAAAACAAACGACAGCAGATGCTGGTGAGGATACTGGAAAGGAACAACCTCTGCTCCCTGCTGCTGCAACGTGAACTGGTGCAGCCGCTGTGGACGTCAGTATGGGGGTTCCTCAAAACACCACGCGATGCACGAGTATCACTCAGGCAGGCGCCCACAGGACGCCAGGTCAGCAGTCTTCAGACATACTTGCACATTGATGTTTACAGCTACTCTGTCCACAATAGCCAGGAAATGGAATAGGCCTGGATGTCCATCAAGGGATGAATGAATAAAGAAATGATGCACATACCCAATTGGACTTTATTTCCACATAAAGAAAAATGAAATCATAACATTTACATAAAAATGGATGCCTCAAGAAATCACTTAATAAGCCAGACTCACATACTGCAAATACTGCACTGCAAGTTTTCTCTTTTATGTGGAACCTATATTTTAAATTTTATGCATGTGTAATTAATTATATTTTATGTTTATGGGTCATGAAACTACAAAGGAGATTAGGAGACAGGAAGCAGAGCCCTTACAGATGTGAAATACGGTAAAGAATACACACAATGAAGAAAAAGAAGGGGGCTATCTAGTTACTTTTTTTCTCTGTGAAAATACCATAGCCAAGGCAATTTATAGACGAGATGACTGGGGGCATAGCATGAGTCCATGACCAGCATGTGGGGGAACACGGCAGCAGGCGGGCAGGCATCGAAGCAGCAGTTGAGAGCTCATGAAGCATCTGCAAGTCGGAAGCAGGAAGAGGTAACTGGGAATGGTGTGAGCTTTTGGAACCTCACAGCCCACCCCGAGTGATGTACCTCTTCAACCAAGGCCACACCTCCTAAACCCTTCCCAAACAGTTCTACCGACTGGAACCAGGTGTGCAAATGTATGAGCCTATGGGGACCGCTCTCATCCAAGCCAACACAAAGGCCACATGGGAGATGTAAAGGAACTAGAAGAGGAAAGAGGACACGGGGAGAGAGGTGGGAATGGAGGCAAAGGGGAGCAAGGTCCGACGGCGCAGATACAACAGAGGCACAGTGAAGCCCATTGTTTTGTACATTAACTTAAGACATTTAAGAATAAGGAAAACCTGGGAACTCATTTAGATTCCAGTCTACGGCAGTGGGGCTGTTTTTTATCCACGCATGTAGCTCCGTTCTCCTAGGCTGCTCAACAGTATCAAATGTTTCTCCTTTGTTGACTCTCACAATAGATATGAAAATGATTCTCCTTTTTTTTTCCATTTTTAATAACTTGGGTAATTACATTTGAGTGTTATTCCCTTTCCGGTTTCCAAACCAACACCCCTAACCCCCCTCTATGGGTGTTCCCTCCCATTCTCCCCATTAATGCCTCCCCCAACAATCACTTCCACTGGTGCTCTTACTAGGCTATTCATTGCTACCTATGAGGGCAGAGTCTAGGGTCAGTCCATGTATAGTCTTTGGGTAGTGGCTTAGTCCCTGGAAGCTCTGGTTGCTTGGCATTGTTGTTCTTATGGGGTCTCGAGCCCCTTCAAGCTCTTCCAGTTCTTTCTCTGATTCCTTCAACGGGGGTCCCGTTCTCAGTTCAGTGGTTTACTGCTGGCATTCGCCTATGTATTTGCTGTATTCTGGCTGTGTCTCAGGAGAGATCTACATCCGGTTCCTGTCAGCCTGCACTTCTTTGCTTCATCCATCTTACCTAGTTTGGTGGCTGTATATGTATGGGCCTCATGTGGGGCAGACTCTGAATGGGTGTATGATTCTCCTTTTATACAGAGATCATTTTCTTGTCTTTGTGATTCTTATGTCTCTAATTTTTTTCTTTCCTTTTACATTAGCTAAAACCCCCCAGGACACTGAACTCACCAAGGAGATGGCATTAATAGGTATCTTTGTTTTGTTCCTGATGTAGTGGAAGTGGCTTTAAAGCTTCCTTGGCAAAATATTAATGGCGGTAACATGTTTATTTCATCTTGTTTAGGCTGCAGCCATCAATTTATATTTTCATTATCTTTATTTATTCATCCTTTAGATATAAGGAATGAGTCTTAGTTTGTTGAAATCCTTTTCAAAATTTACAGTGATAAAACAATTTCCCCCTCAGGTGTGTTAGTAAAAGGGTTACTATCATATCATATGATGATAAACCCACTTAAATCTGCAGCTATAGGAACACAAAAGTTAACAACAATTAGATTTGTTGCATATTCTTTGTAAATATGAGGTGGCCTTCCTTGATGTTTTGCTATGAATTCTACTCTGTCTGGTTACCCTTTCCAGCTCTTGGCTCCTGCTGTGCACATGGCTATTACAGAACAGGAGCAGTAATTAGTATTATATAATAAGAGCTGTAACTCTTCCCATCAAGTGCCGGATTGCTCAACACACATGCAGTTTTCATTGGTGGTAATCCAAACCGCAAAGTATGTCTAGACCATAGTATGCTTCTGCAGTGGGATAAAGATAGATGTATGTAAGAACCGGGTATTCCTCTAGCTCCCATCTTTCTACTCACCCCCATTAGTCAGTCTCTCTCCTCTCCCTCCCCCCCCTCTGTGTGTGTCTGTGTGGTGTGTGTGTGTGTGTGTGTGTGTGTGTGGTGTGTCTGTGTGTCTGTGTGTGTGTGTCTTTCACTAGGTGGCTAAGTCTGAGTTCATGATGCTATCTCCTGAGTGCTGAGACTACAGGTATGATACCCACCCAGACATTCTATTTTTACTGTACGTGGCATCTATGCGGCCTGCAATGAAATGGCTGTTTTCTCACTATGTTAATATATTTATAACAAATATAATATATTTGTAACAAACAACTAAAGAATTCAGTGGCATGTAGCAGTCTAGATTTATTTGACTATTGAGTTGGTCTGCGAGGACTCCCAGAAGGCTGTGCTTCAGCCCTTATGAAACAGTGAGGAAGTTTTTAATGGAAGGTGTTATTCAGACCACAGAGGCGGGAAAACATCAATGGTCCTAGTCAGTGCTGGATCTGATATTCAACAATACCAACTTGCTAAGCAAGAATATCCCATTGGTGTAACAGTGGCATCAAAGGTTATAGTGGTAACCAACCTGCTTTCTGACTGGGTTTGAGAACTGGTCCATAGGTGGGGAAACACATGTGATATTGTAAGCCTGGTCAAAAGGCCATGGTTTGGAGGGTCTAGGCCCTAGATGGTCATGTTGTCAAAATGTTTTCTAAATATTTATGTCGCTATCCATATATCGTGCTACTCTCAACTTTAGAGAAGCTTCTTTTCACCGTGGGCAGTGGTTAATGCAGGGACAGATACCTGGTTAGAGGGCTGAGAACAAATGGCTTTCTCAGCACTAAGTGAGAGTGAGAACTCACCCACAGCTAAGCTATCAGCAGTCAATGGCTACTAGGGAAGTCACTGTTCCTTGAGGGTGTATTAATCCCCACCAAACAAGAGTAAGGAAGGCCATTCATTACCTAAGTTCTTTGGTTAAATTATGCAAGTTTTTTGTTTTGTTTTGTTTTGTTTTGTTTTGTTTGTTTTTGGGGGATTTTTGTTTGTTTGTTTGGTTTGGTTTTGTTCAGACAGAGTTATCTCCCTAAAGCTGGGTTTGAGAAAATGGCATTGAACCTAGAAGACAATGGGTTTCTATATCCCTAACTACTGTAAGACTAGGGGTTTTTTAAGGGTTGGGAGATTTCTAGAGGAATTTTGGTTACAAAGAAACTTGGTTGAACATCTCAAGTACTTGGCAGATCGTCTTATCGGGGTGGGTGTTAGAGTATAGGGTACAGAACACGTCAAGTTCCAGAAAATGAGTCAAGAACTAGTCAAGTCCAAATTTTATAGAACACAGGAATGAATCTATTTTGACCTTGTAATAAGATGATTTCTCATCTTGAGATGGAGTCAGACGTGTCCAGCAGGTGTAGCCAGCAGTAGTTTGCCTGTCCTGCAGCGAATGGCCCATGCTTGTTTGACATGCACACACAGACAGTGCTAAGTGGACTTCTAGGGACACTAATAGGAAAAGACTATGAAGTTGAGAGGGAGATGTGTCGAAGGGGTCCGGGGGGTGGGGAATGGAGGAGGAAACAGTAGGTACATATAATCACCATTCATTGTATACATACATGAAAAGTTCAAGGAATAAATAAAAAATAAGGTTTTCAAAAACCTAGAGATATGCACTCAGTTGGCAGATAAACGTGATGCTCTGATGACTGACTGGTAAAGTATGAAGATCGACTTTCTTTTTAAATTTATTTTTTAATTAGATACACAGCAACAGAACTCCCTATGACATTTTCATGCACACTTAGTTTAATTGATTCCCACATCACAAATCACTTCCTTGCTCCCCGTGTCCTGCTTCTCGTTCCTCCCGCTGCCTTCCCCTTTCCGGTTTCATCTCACGTTTCTCTCCCGCCTCCTTAGTATTTCTCATGGACCCTTTCCGGTTTCATGTCTGCTACTCAGCCATGCCCACATACACACGGAGTAGAAGATGGGGTTCACACGAGACAAGGCATCTTTTATCTTTCTGAGCCTGAGTTACTTAAGATAGTTCTGCTACACCCATTTTCTAGCAAAGTTCATTTTTTAATTAATTATTTGATTTACTTACAGTCCAGCCATTACCCCCCACACCCCACCCCCATGGTTCCTCACACCATTCCACCTCCCTCTTGCCTCTGAGAGGGTATCCCCTTCCCTGGGGTCTCAGGTCTCTCAAGGAGGATTAGGCACATCTTCTCACAGACCAGGCAGTTCTGTACTCTATATGTGCCTGGGGCTGTGGCCCAGCCCGTGTATGTTGTGTGGTTGGTGGATCCATCTCTGGGTTCTCCCAGGAGCCCAGGTTAGTTGAGACTGCTGGTCTTCCTATGGGGTTCCCCTCCCCTTCAGCTTCCCCTAATTCCCCCACAGGGGTCCAGTGGTTGTGTATGAAGTATCTGCTTCTGTCTCAGTCAGCTGCTTGTTGAGCCTCTCAGAGGACAACCATGCCAGGCTCCTGTCTGTAAGGACATCATAGCATCAGTAACAGTGTCAGGCCTTGGTGCCTCCCTTCCACCCCCTTGAGATGGATCCCAAGCTGGACCAGTCACTGGACAGCCTTTCCTTCAGTCTCTTCTCCATTTTTGTCCCTGCAGTTCTTTCAGATGGGAACAATTCTGGCTCAGAAATTTTGACTGTGGTTGGTAACCCAGTCCCTCCACTTGGGGCCCTGTCTACTGGAGGTGGAAGCTTACAGAGTTCCCTTTCCCCACTGCTGCGCATTTTGGCTAAGGTCACCCCCATTGAGCCCTGAGAGCTTCTCATCTCCCAGGCGTCTGGTACTTTCTAGAGAGTTCCCTGACCTCTCATCCCCAGAAGTTACATATTTCCATTCATTCTCCTGGTCCTCTGGGTTTCTCTTCCGTCCCCTCCTTGATACCTGATCCTGTTCCCCTTTTCCCCTCTCCCTGTACTCTCCCACCCACATACCTCCTCCCTCTGTCTCCTGTGTTTTGTTTCCCCCTCTAAGTGGGAATGAAGCATCCTTACCTGGGCCTTCCTGCTTGTTAAGCTTCTTAAAGTCTGTGGGCTGTATCCTGGTTTATTCTGTACTTTTTGGCTAATATCCACTTATCAGTGAGTACATACCATGTATATCCTTTTGGATCTGGGTTACCTCACTCAAAAGTTCATGTTTTATACCTGAATCGAATACTATTGTGTATATGTATAGCATATCCTCATTATCTACTCATCAGTTGATGGACATCTAGGCCTATTCCATTTCCCAGCTATTATGTAGAGTGGCAACAGTCACGAAAAATGTCTCTGGGTAGGATGCAGAGGATTTTTGGACATATTGTATTCCGTTTTTCTTTTTGATAATTCTTCACACTGATTCCACAGTTGCTGCTGCACATTTATGCTCCCCATCAACAGTGAATGAGTGTGCTCCTTCCCTCTGCATCCTCCTCAGTGGTGCTGTCAATCGGTGTCTTTATCATAGCCATTCTGACTGGTGTGATATGGAATCTCAAAGCAATTTTGTTGTGTGTGCACATATATGCAATGGAAGCCAGGGAACAACCTGAGGTGCCATGCCTCAGGAGATATAGTCTACCTTGGTTTTGTTTCGGGGGGAGGGGAGGGCTCTCTCATTGGACTGGACCTAACCAGGGAGCTCTTCTCTACATCCCCGGTGCTTGGGTTATAAGCGTCTGGCACATCTGGCTCTGTGTGCATGTGCGTGCACGAAAGGTTGAATTTAGGTCCTTATGCCTGCATGGCAAGTTTCAGCTTGCAATTTCTGAGAGCTAAGGGTGTTAAATACTTTAAAAATAATTATTGGCTGTTTGTAGTCCTTAGGAACTGACCTTTCAGTCCATTGATCCATTCCCTAATGGGCAGTTTTGGGGGTTTCAGTGTTTAGTTTTTTCTGTTCTTTAGTTGTTCTACTAACCCCATATCAGGCAGAGTAGGGAAAAATGTCTTTCCCATCCTGCATGCTGTTTGCTCTGTTCACAGTTTCTCTTGCTTGCAGAAACCTTTTAACACCACATGATCCCAATCTTGTGCTACTGGAGTTCTCCTCAAAGTTCTTGCCCGTACCTGTATCTTGAAGTATTTCTCATGTTTTTCTTTAGCTGTTTATGCATTTAGAGTTTTTTTTTTCTTTTTTTCGGAGCTGGGGACCAAACCCAGGGCCTTGCGCTTGCTAGGCAAGTGCTCTACCACTGAGCTAAGTCCCCAACCCCGCATTTAGAGTTTTAAATCAAGTTCTTTGATTCACATTGAACTGACTTTGCTAAAGGTGAGAGACATGAATCTAAACTTATTTTCCTGCATGTGGAAATTCAGACTTGCAAGCACCATTTATTTAATAGGCTATCTTATTTCAAGAATATTTTGGCAACTTTGTCAAAAATTAGGTGGCCATGGCTATTTGGGTTTATTTCTGGGTATTTATTTTCTCTATTATGTTCCATTTACCAAGGTATATATTTTATTCCATTAATATACTACCTCTGTCACTAGGGCTTTGTAATAGAGTTTTGTTTGGTTTTGGAGACATGGTCTTACCATGCATGGTCTAGTGTCTTATTCGATTTTTCAGTATTTTAATGTTTTCATTGAAGGGTCTTCCACCTCCCTGGCTAGGTATATTCCTTGATATTTTTGAAGCTATTGTGAATGGGATAGTTTCTCAGCAAATGTGTATATAGCCAAATAAGTATATATATAAAAAAGATGTTGATTTTTGTGTATTAATTTTATGTCCTAAAACTTCACTGAAATAGGTCTAACAGTCTTCTGTTGGAATCTGTGGGGTCTTTTAAGTATAGAATTACATCATTTGCAATAGGAATATTTTTACTTCTTTTCCATTTTTTATGTTTTATATATTCCTCTTGTTTTATTGCTTTGGCCAAGCGTTCAAACACTATTTTGAATAAGAATAGAAAGAATGGATATCTTTGTCTCATTCTAGATTTTTTAGAAAAAAAAATGCTGTTTTCTACACTTCGTATAATGTTGGCTGTGCCTGTTGTAGCCTTTATTATGTTGCGCTATGCTCCGTCAATCCCAACTGTCTTCATGACTCATGTCCTTAAGACTTGCTGAACTTTGTCAAATGCATTTTCTGCATCCATCAAGATGATCATAAGATTTCTGTCTTTAGGCCTATTACATGCTGTGTTACATGTATTACATGCTTGCATATATTGAACCAGCATGGCATTGCTGGGCTGAAACAAAGTTGGTCGTGATGTATGATCTTGACGCTCTCTTGAGCTCAGTTTTCAAGCATTTTGTTGGCATTTTTTCCCAGTGTTCATCAGCGAGATTGGTCTATAGGGATTTTTGTTTGCTTGTTTTTGTTTCCTTGTTGTTATGTTGTGATACCTGGTTTTGGTGTCAAGGTAATGCTGACTTTATGGAATGAATTTGCAGGTGTTCATTCCTATTTCTGTTTTGTAGAACGTTTTCAGAAGTGTTTTTAGATTTTCCTGAAATTCAGCAAGAAATCTCTTCACCCCTGAGTTCTTTTTTGTGAGATTTTTAACTACTCCAATCACATTGCTAGTAATGAGTCTGTCTCGGTTTTCTGGCCTGAGCTCTGGATGGTATGGTGGTTTGAACATGAATGTCCCACCCAGGCTCTGGTGTTTAAATGCTGGGATCCCAGCTGGCGGTGCTGTTTGGCTAGATTCACAAGGTGTGGGCTTGCTGGAAGAAGGGCACTGGGGATGGGCTTGAAATTCTAAAAGCTATGTGCCATTCACAGTTGCTCTTGACTTACTGCTTACAGTTTGAGACGTGAGCTCTCAGCTGTCTGGTTTCCTGTGGACCTGATTCCCACCACGATGGACCTTTCTGGAACTGTAAGCCCAAATCACTTCCTTCTTCCCCAAGTTGTTTTGGTTATGCTTTTTGTTATGGCAATAGAAAATAAACTGGAACTGTTGGTCTTGTGTTTAGAATTTTATGTTTCGAAGTTTTTCTGGCTCTTTGGAATCTTAGTTTATTACAACGTTCCCTTTTCTTTCTCCTTCCTTCCTTTCTCCCCCACCCCTTCTCTCATGTATGGTGTATGCTGGACAGAGTTGTTCTACAAGACAAGCAACTGCCATCAGGTGGACTTCGCCTGTGCTAACTTGCAAAGAACATCCCCGCTGGGCGTGTTGACTGTTGACATCCCCTCACAGAAGGGCACGGGAGGTCACCAGACCCTCGAATGAGCGTCTAGTTGCCTCTTCTACCTGTGGTTCGCAGCTCTGATCTAACTACTTGTAGATAGAGTATATGGCTGGAGAAGACTAAGGGAGGACGACTCCATCTATGTGGCTACAGAAACACCATTATTCCTCCTAGATTTAGACTGCCTGGTGCGGCAGGGAGGTGTGCTCTGTAAACCCAATAAACTCAGTGGTTTCCGAGTGTAACTGTACCTCCTTGTCACTGGACACTTAGGAGGAAGGTTAGCCATTGTGTGCGTCTCCTTGGGAAGACATTTTAGTGAAGTGCGTGAGGTATATAAAGGTATGGATGATCATGGGCATGCATGAAGGACAGAGCGGGGCACTGGGTAGCTTCCTCTGTTGCTCTCCACCTTAAAGGCTTGAGACAGGGTTTCTCATTGATCCTACAGTCAACGTTTTGAGCAAGACTGGCCGATCAATGAGCACTCTGGACCTACTTGTCGCCACACCCTGATGGTGTTGGCAGCACGCACAGCTGTGGGTGCCATTCTATGTGGGTGTGATGATCTGAGCAAGTTCTCAAACTTGCAGAACAAGCACCCACTGAGCCACCGAGCCAGCCCACGAGTGCCCTTTCACCTCTAACGGAATCATTTGGGTCTTCTCTTGCTTTTGGTTAGTTTAGCTTTGGTTGTCACTCCTTTATCGTCTCAAACAGCTCTTTGATCAATTCAGTGCATTTATTTCCTGTTTCATTCACTTCTGCCATAATCTTTGCCACAGCCTGAGGTGGATCACTAAGTTATCTGAAATCTCTCTTTGATCATCTTATAGCTATAAACTTCTCTCTTGGGACTGACTTGGATGTATCTTGTAGACTGTGTTTCATTTGATCTTAGGAGTTTTTTAAAATTCTGATTTCCTCAAGAACCCACTGTTCATTCAAAAGTATATTGTTCAGTCTCCAATTATTTGTGCATTTCCCAAGTTCGGTACTGATGACGACGTTGGATCTAGTTTTTTGAGTCAAGCTGTGTCTTTTGTGAGTGAAGAGCCTTTGCATTCAAGGTTACTATGGAAAGAGGTTTGCACAGCTGACAATCATGCTGCTTGTTAGAGTTGGCTGGCTTATTGGGGGTTCTTCTTCCAGTATTGGGGGCTTCTCATTTGCTGTGTTGAATGTTTCTTTCCCATCTATCCTCTGTCATTCTTCTCATGTAATGTATGTACCCTTTTTGTGTTCTCATGGGTGAAATTGCCTTTTTCTTCTGTGTATAGTACTCCTTAGCAATTGCCTTAACTTATACAACTTACCTAATTAATATTGTATATGTGTGGTGTTTTTCCTGAATGTAAGTCTGTATGCACCTCACATGTGCCTGGTGCCTGAGACCAGAAAAGGACATTGGATCCCCTGGAACTGGAGTTACAGATAAATGTGAGCCAATATGTAGGTTCTGGGAATTAAATTCTAGTCTTCTGAAGAGCAGTGTTCTTAACCTCCAAACCATCACTTAAGCCCTGTATGCTTATTTTTAAAATATTTCAATTTTTATTTCTCCACCAATTTAAAAAGATAACTTCATTGAGTTGCTTATTTACGTTTAGTGTATATAATATGCCAGTTCACGCTTTCCTGGTTTTGGGGGTTGTTGATAAAACACCTGATGTTACTCTGATGTTTCCTTATGAGGAACATTGTCCTCTGATAGCCCCTGTAGGGTTTATCTGCTTATTTTTGACATTTTGAATGCAACATGTCATGCAGGGTGGGTCTGGATTCATCCTGCTTGGATGTCTTTAGGTTTGAGAAATCCTCAGATATAATTCCACTGAACAGGGGCACCAGAAACACATGCTGTAGCCAATCTGCCAATGCCTTCATCCTGGACTTGTTACTGGCTGTTTAAACCATCTAGCCTGTGACATCTGATCACAGCATCTCCTGGGAGCTAATACATTGGGGTAAAAAAAATTTTTTTTAAAGTAAACATGAGAAAAGATAAACTGACATTACTTTGTGACAGAAAAGTATCTTATCATAGAAGCTAAGACAAGAGTGGTTCCATGGGTTAAGAAATAATCACAGGAATGAACTCTACTGGGAGGTCATGGTGGAACTCAAAAAGTAAACAATGGACTTCATGACTCAGAAGTCACTGGTATCCTTTCTACTGATTCTCTGTTGGAGAAGCAAGAGTAAAACCTGTGTGCATGAGGAGTGTGTGAGTGCATACGTGTGGGTGCTGGTGAATGTACTCAAGCATGTGTGCACAAGAGTGTGTGGGGTGTGCATGTGGGAGTGTGTGTCTATGTATGTACATAGTACGTATGTATGTATATCTTTGTGTGTGCGTTTATGTGTGTGAAATGAAAATTGAATATAGGAACACTTAAATTGAGGTATTACTGGAAAGGAAATGAGAAATTAATTTTTTTAATTTTGCAATTAAAAAGTTTTAATGGGAAAGACAACTTATATATAGACCTTTAGAGACAGAGGGATGGCAGCTTACTTTCCTTAGCTTTAGCCAGCCTTTTCTTCCTGGAATGAGATTTCAGCCAAGCTGTACCTGTAACTAGCATGGTTTCCCACTGTGACTTCCATTGGGTTGGCTAGCCAGCTATGTTTAGCGTGACTATGAATCTGTACTTGAATGCCATTGATATGTTAGTGAAACATAGGGAGAAGTTTTAAGTGGCTATTGCTAGTCAGGGGATCACAAAAAATGACAAGCTTCTCTGTTTTCAGGTTTTATGCTTATGTATACACTCCATTTCCAATTTATCAGTGATGGCAGAGGCTTAATGCTTCTCTCATACTGGAGGCTAGCAATTTACATACCATTTCAAGTGACATTTGTGTGCCCCAAATTGTTTCATATGATGTGGAAAAGGAGTAAGGAAAGATCTTTCTCAAAGTCTTTGGTTCCTAAGGAACTAATTAATACACCAATATGCCCATTAGATACCTGTAAGGCATATGAGGAACCAGCCTGTCTCTGTTTTGTAATCAGGAGACAGTTTGATATGCTAGCTCAGTTAGGTTTCTCTTTACTGTAAAATGTAAGTTTCTGATTCCTGGAATCTGACCTACTTTGACCTGGCAGTTTATCTGTAAACCCACTTCCTGGGGGATCTGTGCAGAAGGTGCTTGCTTGCAAAACCCCCGACCCTGCAGATCTGCCCTATGAAGGAGGCTTGGGAAACTAGCCCAGGGCTGATTTGATTGGGACATAATTTGGGTTGGTGGTCTTCCTCCTCGCATCCGTGGGATTAACACGGTACTTATCTTTACTGCAGCACGTGTTAGTGGACGTTAACCGGGCCTGGTGTGCTTTTATGACCGTGAACACAGGGTTCGCTGATCAAATTCAGCCGCATATATCCTGTCTGTAATGATTATTCCACTTACAGCTTGGAGTTCTGCAGCCTCTGTCCCGACAGAGAATAGTTCTTCTTGTGTACTGCTTACTTCCTACAGTAACCTCCAGTCCCCTCCACTCTGCTGAAAATGATACAACTTCATTCTTCCCTATGGCCGAGTAGTGCTGTCCTCCTGTAATAGGCTGCACTTTCTTCACCCATGCACTATGGGCATCTCGTGTGAGACCACTCTCAGCTGGAACACAGCTGTCGAAAGCCAGGGCTCACACAGGTGTGACGAACCACTGCTTACATGGCCTGGCCTCCAAGATTGCTCTTCCAGTGGTTCTCTGTTCCAGGGACGCTCACAGGTCACGCTGTGCCAGCCAGGAGCGGCATACTGAAACTAAACTGACTTTGCAAGTGGAGGAAAGGATACTCAGGGTTTCCTAAAGTCACCCTTGGCAGGTCTCCAGACCAACCATCTGTCTTCAGGATCCCAATACTGAGTAAAGAAGGGCAGGGAGTCCTGCTGGTGCGGAAGGCTGGAGAGTCTGTCGCCAGCCTCTGCTCTGGTGTTCACTTTAAGGCACGAGTTGGCTGAAGTAGCTTCTTTCCCGCAAGGTCTCCCCACCCTGTCTTCACTCAGCTCACCCTTCTGTGCACCAGTCTGGGGGAGGGTAAGAAAACTAGACTCAGTGAGGAAAAAAAGCAACGTAACCATGAACAATAGGAAATTTATTATTATAAAGCTCAGGCAATCTGAAGCCAAAGGGCTTTCCCATATAAGCTGTGCATTCCTGTATTACAGGAACACTTCCAGGCGAACAGAATTAGAATTCGGAAAAGACTAGCTCAGAAATTCCAGAGCGGAGGACATGGCCAAAGGCAGCCTTGTTTTCTGAAAACTAACAGTTGCTCTTGGGACATGAATCAAACTAACTGGTTGCTGAAAACTGGACCTGATGCTGGACTGGTTGCTAAGGAACCAGTGGTGCTGAGGCCGGGGATCCAGGCTGTGAATGGCAGGCCTTACTTCTGGGAAAGTAGTATCTGCAGAGATGGTTAAGGAAGGCACATCTCATCACTGTAACTCAACCTTCCCCAAACTACTAGTGCTCAGGTAATCACTGTAAAACACTTAATGCCTTCTCTTCAGGTCAGAAACTCTTCTACTATTGTGAGAACTCGTGATGGTCACTGTTACGTGGTGTACTAAAATTACTGACATTGCACAAGCACATAAAATGTGACTTCTTTATTAAGGCTTTATAGGGACATAAATCCTTTAGGGACCACATGGAGTGCATAATAAGGATCTAGGTAAGAAGATAAGACCTTCTATACAGAGAACCTAGAGGTTAATTCTGTTGTTTCTAGCCATTTTGGACACAGCTTACAATTTAAAAATGCTGGTCTGTAGAGCCAGGTCTTGAGAAAAAAATATTACTGTAGTGAATATAGATGGAAACGTAATGCTCACAGTGGATTTCGCACTGCCCTTAAGAGTACTTCAGAAAGGGATGGTGGTGTCACCCAGTGGGGGTGTGCTTTCCTAGCATGTGTAAGCACTGTAATTAAAACAAAAAACAAAGAAGAGTACATCAAAGGGCTCTAAAGCAAGAGTTGACTTATTTAAGTTAACATCGGTGAATAGAATTAGGTGCTTAGAATTAGGCCTCTACTATAGACCTGAAGGGTCTCAGGAGAAGTGACAAGAAAAGATGTTATCAACTGTACAGTTAACTTTCCCCTGATTGATTATTTATTTATTTATTTATTTATTTTTCAAGGCAGACTGTATCTGTGTGCCACTGGCTGTCCTGAACTAGCTCTGTAGATCTGACTCAGAGTTGCCTATCTCTGTCCCCTGAGTGCTGGAACTCAAGGCAAATGCTACCATGCCCAGCTTCCACATACTTTATATATGTGTGGTGCATGTGAGGAGGTCAGATGAAACTTACAGAAGTCAGTTCTCTCCTTCCCTCTACCACGCAGACTCTGGGGACTGAGCTTAGGCCGTCCAGCTTTGAAGCAAGTATCTTTATCTGCTGAGCCTTGTCCTAATCTAGTTCTGCGCCCACAGAAATGCTTGTGGGTATTTATTCTCTTGGGTGTATACTCTGGATCGTACAAGCTGGAAAGTGTCTCTTGGTTACGTCTCATTGAAGAGGGACAGAGTGAAGGACATGACGGTAGACAGCCTTGGATCAAACAGCAATATCAGGAGATGCAGTACGATTTTCCTCATTGTTTGAAGTATGTATAATCAGACCACAAAAGGATACATGAAAGTTGGGATGCCTCGTGTAGCCAAGTGTTTCCGAATAAGTCTTTCAGTGCCATACCAGTTAAAACCCTTTGTAGCATGTCCAATTCGTGGAAGATGAACACTTGCTATTGAAAAGATTATGACAAAATAAAATATATACAGGACAAAATAATTATTGATGGTTTCATACAAAGTATACAGTTACAGTGTGAAAGGTATCCTGTGTAGGAAATGGAATGTAGAGAGGATATCCGATGCCTGTATGGACGTGGCACCTGTCAATAAAACATCTGATGGCCAATGGCGTAGGCAGGAAATAGGGGGTAGGACATCTGAGAGGAGAGAGAGCCAGGCAGAGAGATTCACTGGGAAGATGGGAGGAGACGGAGCACAGGTAAACAGCCGTGTGACAGTATGTAGGTTCAAATAAATGGGACATTTGAAGTTTGATTTAACAGAGCCTTCTGGGAGCATGGGACTGGAAGAACCAGAGCTAACATCTACACGGAAGAGGGGGAAAGTACGCTTTTCTCTTGAACGCAAGAACGCACAGGTTCTAGATGTAAGTAGATGGGATGGGCACGGATTCTGATTGATGGTTAAATCATAAATTAGCTAGCACAAATTCTCCCACAAGTCAAGAATCTCACAAACACTGAGACACGCTAGGCTTGGACAGACAGGTGAGAAAGCTAAGGACTGCTTCGTAACCATGACAACAGTGCCCATTGGCTGGACATAGCCCACAAAGGAAGGGCTATGCAAACATAAATGATGTAGGTGAGACCTCTGGTTTGATTCTGTCAGGCACATCAAGGAGAGTCTTGGCATTTCTTGCCTCCCTTCAAAAGTCACAGCACATGTCTGGACAGAAATCCTCCTGATCCTGAGCACAGAGGGAAGGCTTACCTCTCTTCTTCTTTGCTGCTAAAAGTATCTTCTTCAGGCCCTCTTCCAGGGCTGCCATCTTAATGCCAGACAGGACATTGGTACGATCGCGGTGCTGAGCCACCACCAAGGCCAACTGAAAGAGTAAGCACTCAAAGCTGACGCAGCACACGTGAGGGGCCACCCACGAGACACAGACCGTCACGGAGGACCAAGGCTCAGCCCTACCCCTTCTGGATGCTGCCTGGACAGCAGCATACCCAACATGCGACTTAGCTGGCCCATCTTACATCATGGCAACTTATGTAGGCTTTTCTTTCTTCTTTCAAGATAAGGTCAAGCCAGAGTCCAAAACACGGACTTTCCTAACTGTTCTCGGGAGAAGAGAAACTGTTGATATTTTGTCGGAGTTCGGAGTTCTGTATTTCAGCCCTCTAACTGGTACCCATCGACTCCACAGCCCCAGGACAAGAGTCATCCATTCCCATCCTAACAAGCCCTGTGGTGGCAGTGCCAACCCCTCCACCCCCAGAGATCCTCCCGGGAATTGCTAAGGCCGATGCAATCCATCCAGACATGCAGATGCACTGCCATGCTGCTGTACACTGCAGCCTTCCTTCTGCAGAGCTGCGTGAGATTAAGCCCAGGCTAGGCAAGCATGCTACCCCCGCCACGGCCACCAGCCTGATTCTGTTTCTTATGCACGGATACTGCTGTCCCCTTTCCGCCCACTTCATACAGCGTTGTAGAAATTACTGAGAGAAGAAGAAGACACTTTGCTGTTAGCCACACAGGTCTTTGAGTGTGAGCATCTCTTGGTCTCACTAACTCTTTTTCTAAGTCAGCAGTGATCTGGCTCAAAATTCATGGACTTGGCCCTGAGAGACAGTCAGGTGGTTGTGGTAAAAAATAAAACTCACTACAGATTCTCCAACCGACAAGCGAGGAGGAGATCCTTAAGATGCAAAGCAGAGGAGGTGTGGGCTGCTTCCTGTCTCCTGCCGGCTAGAAAGCATAATCCTTCGCACGAATTTTTGTATAAACGAAAATGATGAACCCTGAGAATTTTACATCACACTTTCTTATTCTGCTCAGGGAATGCTCTGGGGCACACTCTATGGGCCAGCACCGCGTGGAGTACTAATGTTAAAAGGAACGGAAAGGGCTGGCTGCCAAGCCTATGACCCGAGCCTGATCCCAAAGCCCCACATGGTGGATAGACAATAGACAGTTGCAAGTTGTCCTCTAAACCAACATGCATGTGCGCACACACACACACACACACACACACACACACACACACACACGAAATTAGGACATGTAGAAAGGCATCAATATGTGCATACACAGAGGGCAGACTGAGAGGACACGGTGAGAAGGTGGCTGTCATGTAATGCTATTAGAAAGGCCCCTAGGCTCCTGTCTGCAAGCATAGAAGAGTATCACTAATAGTGTCTCTAGCATGGGATGGGGCTCAGGCTGGGGCAGCCATTGGTTAGCTGGTCCCTCAGTCTCTGCTCCTTCTTTATCCCAGCACATCTTGTATGCTTGCTGACAGGAACTTAGCATAACTGTCTCCTGAGGGGCTTCATCCAGCAGCAGATGGAGGCAGATGCAGAGACCCCCAGCCCAACATCAGGCAGAGTTCGGGAAGTCTTGTGGAAGAGTAGGGATAGAATTGAACAAGCCAGATGGGTCAAGGACACCACAATTAGACCTACAGAGTCAACTATGGGCCCATGGGAGTTCAGAGACTGGGCCACCAACTAGGGAGCATGCAGGGGCTAAACCTAGACTCCTACACATTTGTAGCAAATGTGCAGCTTGGTCCTCATGTGGGTCCCCCAACAGTTGGAACCGGGACTGTCTCAGTCTCTGTTCTCTGTCACTGGATGCCCTTCCCCCACCTGGCCTGCATGGTTGGCCTCAGTGGAAGAGGATGTGCCCAGTCCTGCTAGGACTAGATGTCCCAGAGTGAGGTGGTACCAAGGAGGATTCCCCTTCTCTGGAGAGAAGGGGAGGGGGCAATGGGGGAAGGGACTTGTAAGGGTGAGAGCGGGAGGAGGGAGGTCTGTGATCCAGACGTAAAGTGAATGCAAACAGAACCGACTGTCCCCCTTGGTCATGCTGTCTCAAGCAACACTGTAATATGTTTCTAAGGCGGAAGCCACCCACTAGGTAACACAGATGTGGCAGTCCTAAGAAGCCACCATGTTACTGCAGATGCTGGCAGTGGGCATATCAAGGGTACCTGTTACAAGCCAAGCTTTAGTTCTGGCGTGTGACAGGCTTTTACTTACCAGGTCTTGCCCCTTGTCTCGTGACTCTTTATCATCGATGGGAAATAAAAGGACATCGCCCAAACTCAGGTCTGAGGTTTTGAGAGAGAGTAAAAAGAACATTAATTTCCTAAAGGGTTCATTTTCTAACGCCAATCACATTTCTGTTACTTTTTTGCTTTCTGAAATAGGATCTTACTCTGTAGCTCAGGCTACCCTTGAGATTGCAGCAATCCTGCTGTCTTGCCTTGGCCTCCCTGGTTCCAGAACTATAGGCATGGGCCACCATGGCTTGCTCCGGTTAGCTTTGGTACTGCGCCTCCCTCTGAATTTTTTACAGCCCTTTCCCTGACTTGTCATCCTCTTCGGCAGGTCCTCAGCTGCTTCCCTCCAAACTCTGGTCCTCACATCACCAACCTGGTGCCCTGTGGCCATCACAGTGATTCGGAGAGGCAAAGGGATGAGGCTGGGTGAGTTCCTGTTTGTCTTAAATCACCCACCCACTGCGCTCTACCGTTTCACCTGTACATTTCCCTCTCATGCAGATCAAATCAAGCCAATGCTCTAGACAATCGGGCCATTTTAGTTCTGGGCTTTATAGACCCAGTGTGAATTTTCTGTTTCAACAAAAATGACAAGTAACCCACAAACCCTAATCTTTTAAGTCATTCTCCGGATCAGATTTCCCAAATAAGCAGACTACCTGGGAATGGTCTCTATGACAGTGGCTAAGCGTCCCCTCCCCCTTGGATGGTGGCTCTACCCTGGGCTGCCTGGGGCTGTCACTGCCTAGATCCTGCAGTCATTGGGACCTGGGAATGCTAAGCCTGGGGAAGATACAGAAGAATGAGATAACACTGGAAACTCTACAGTCCTCCCCCTCCTTCCAGCAATGGGAACTCTCCTCATCTTCTCAGACCCAAGGCAATGCTCTCAGCCTTCCCTAGCAGCTCTAGCCTTGCTCACCTACTCTGCTGCCCAACCTTAATCCCTCTTTGGAGAGATGCACGGTTCCTCTCTAGTTACACTGACCACTGCTCTTTACATCTAAATAGCACATTTCAGACTGCAAACTCCTCCAGGGTTCCAAGGAAATATGATCACTGAGAAGGGCAAAATCCAGTGACTTTCTTTTTTTTTTTTTTTTGGAGCTGGGGACCGAACCCAGGGCCTTGCGTTTGCTAGGCAAGCGCTTTACCACTGAGCTAAATCCCCAATCCCAACCAGTGACTTTCTAATTCCACTCGTGACATACTATGGGTCTCTTTGCCTTCACCATCATCTCTTTAATTGTACATTTAATTGTATCTCTACTCTAGACACCCGAAGTCAAAGTGAGCCAAAAGGGAGTTTTGCATTCAGATTCTCACATGACACCGGAACAGGAAGTAACCCACTTGACTGCCTGTGGGGGGTCATTAAAAATACAGTTGTGCGAAATTACTGTCACACTGCTTAGTAGACGTCTGTGAAACATGTGAACTCTGTACACTGTGACTGCTGCACATAAAAGAAGGTGATTTTCCTGGCTCTGGTACCAAAGGCTGATACTGTCCATCAAGTCCCCCAGTCCTTACACAACCAGACTTCTGTCGTCCGGGAGTGTGGTAGCCCGGCTTCCCCACAGCACCAAGCCCGAGCTGTCTTGAAGTTTAAAAGTGTGTCCGATTTCTCTCTACTAGGTGTGATGCTCTTCTCGGGAGATGGTCAGGAGGGTGAGCAGGAGCTGGTCGTCAGTCAGAACAATTGCATCTACCAGCCTTATTACAGCCCCAGGGAAGGTGGCAACAGTGTCAGCCACAAATTATGAGAAAAGAGGCACTGTCTCATGATCTGTCTCAAAGTCACACACGAGGAGCAACAGATGGCAGGAGCCAGGCCCCGGCTGGTGCTTCTCACCTGCAGTACACCCCGGCCCACCCCATGTACTACTTTAAGTGTCCTCTCCTGTCTCCTTGACCCTCTCCTCTCCTCTGCATCTTACCTTTCATTTTCCCAGCCAGCTCATATATTTTCCTTGGTTCAGCGGACCGTGCTTCCAGAGCTGTGAATAAGCCACCTCTGCCCCAGCGGCCAGAGTCATCTGATGGAGAGAGAAAATGTCCATCTACAGGAGGCAAGTCTAGTCTGGGACTCAGGAAACCAACGTACACAATAGGCTTGTGGGAGAATGACTTTTTAGACAAGGAAATACAGCTAATCTCCTAGACTATTCTAGAAGGTATAGTAGAATACATTGTGCCAAGAATGGTCAAAATGGGAATGTCAGGAATGAAGTGTTGTGAGAGAGAAGCTCTGGCGCCTACGACTGCGGGACGTACAGGACGTAGGGGTGGGGTGCAGAATACAGAGCAGAGCGGACAGACGGAATGGAGTGGACACTTGCACACGCAGTAAGGAGGAAGAAAAGTAGGACTCGACTCAAGCTGGCACTAGTCCAGCTGGCTAACGCTTGTGTTTATACTCATTTACTCTCCATACATTGGCTCATACATCTGACGTGCCAAGCACCATTCTAAGCACAAGGCTTATACCAGTGAACAACAGCAGCAGTCCCAGCTCCACTTTCTAGTGCAATGAGACAGTCAAATAAACCATTGCATGACAGCGGAGAGCAGGACAGAAGAAGATAGAAGGCAAAGACGGAGGCCTCTTCGCTTACAGGACGGGAAGCAGGCGCTTGCACATGATCAGTGTGGTTACCGGGGAAAGAGGATTCCAGGTGGAGGAGGCTAAAGCATGCTGGTCGCAGGAGGAACACATGTGGGATTTTGCTGTTCCTCACAGGATGTATTTACTTTCCAAGGGTCACCTCATCCCACCCTCTTAGACACGTCGTGCAGAGGATAAAGCTGATACCAACAGCCCTATGTATAAGGACCTGGGGTCCAAGGAGATCGGGTAACTCAAAGCAGTAAAGAGTCAACTCTCACTGATGGAAGCCACGCCCCCTGGCCATATAATGCTGCACTGGGATGATCACGTTTAGGTCACATTTGACCTTAGCCTTCCACGTTCTTGGCATCATAAAGACAAGGTATTCTCAGGGTCCCAGCCCACTACTCGTACCGACACAGTGCACAATGACAGCATCCTCTTCGCCAGCCTGGGGGTGGGTGACGTCACCGCTAACATAGTTAATGGAGGTTGAGTCTAGATCTTCATAATCTAGCTCGGCAGAAGTTTCGTCTCCGTCCTCAAGGTCCTCGAGGTCCTCAAGCTCGCTGTCCTCTGAGGGCAGGCAGAAGGACTGATAACCGTTGGATTCCCACCAGGCCATCCTTCACCAGATCAGAGAGAGAGAGGAGTTAATGATCTACTTATAGGAGGTGACAAGTGAACTCCCCAACTAAAGTTTTCTACCTACGTGTAAATAAGCAAGGTTTACTGATTAGGCTAACTGCCTCCCTACTACACTCACAAGAAGCCACCAAGTGTCTCAGGGCCTGACAACCTGAGTTCAATCCCAGGAACCAATAGGGTGAAGGGAAAGAAAAACTGCCTGCAAGCTGCCCTCTGATCTCCTGTGTGCTGTGTACACACTCACTCTCTCTCTCTCTCTCTCTCTCTCTCTCTCTCTCTCTCTCTCTCTCTCACTCTCTCTCTAAATAGATAAACAGATACATAGATAGACAGACAGATGGGTTCTTGTTGGACAGAATGCATCTTCGCCTTGGCACTGAGGACTAAATATAAAGGTCTAATCTTTAAAATTGGACTCTGTCCCCAGTAAGAACTAGAGTGATCACGGTTTCCCGTCCTTAAAGCCATGTCAGCTTGGGCTCGCCACACAAGACTCCCCCCAGCAACAGTGACCCCCATCCTGATAAAATGCAGACAGACTTCTTCCTGTGTTCAGCCTCCTCCTTGGCCTTCTTCTTCTCCTCCATTAGTTTCTTTCTCTTGGCTGCTGCTTCCTGTCTTTTCTTCCGTCTGTCCTCCAGCTCTTCAGGACTTAGAATCTTCTTCCTTTTGATGGGCCCTTCTGCAAGGCCTGGGATAAGAACCTTAGAGAGACAAAGACCCACGGTCAGGAAACTCAAGGCCTGCTGCTCCTCTGCGAGCTCCGTCTAAAGCACTCTGCATGGGAGCAATGGAAACAGCGCATCCCCACTCTGCCTGTGTGGTGGGCACTGACTGTGGGTCACTGTGGGTCACTGCTAAACACAACGCCTCACAGGCACCGTGGCCACTGGGCGCCAAGCTCAGCCAAAGCATTGAAGTGGGTAGAGGCAGTCACGATCACCTCATGAAGAACAAAGAACTTTTCCTTCTCAAATGAAATCATAGCTTACAGGATGCCAGCCCGAGCTTAAACAATTTTAGTGCAACTTTCTACAAATCACTATATGCTTTTTTGAACCGTGTGGTTTCAGCAGCCTCATTACTTAAGTGACGGTTCTGCAGAGCATACATGAAGTGCCAGGCACTGGAACATCGCATATCGTTTATGACTGCCATCCTACGAATGAATGAATGAATGAATGAATGAATGAATGATGACTTAGGGTCACAAGGCCAACAGCAGGCATGGCATCTTCTCGTAACAACGAGATCCCTAAGGGGTGGCTTAGAGGACCAAGAGCTGCTTTTACTTGCATGAAGTCATAAAGCACATGTTTCATCCTAATGTATATTTGGAGGCAGGGTCTCATGTAGCCCAGGCTATCCTAGAACTTATTATAGAAATAGTCTGTACTTGAACTCCCGATCCTCTTGCCTCCAGTTCCCAAGTGCTGGGATTATAGGCATGCACCACAATGCTCAACTTCACTCTTTTATAAAAATAAATTTTTATTTTATTTATTACTAATGTATATGTGTGTGAAAAGAAAGATAGTGTGTGTGTGTGTGTGTGTGTGTGTGTACGTGCACATGAGTATCTGTGTATGGCACAAGTGTGACGGTCAGAGGAAAACTTTTGGGAGTCGGGTCTCTTTTCTCCGATGATTCTGGAAATCACACTCAGGCGACCAGACTAGCACAGCCAAGTGCTCTTACCTGATGAACCACCTTGCCAGTCCTTAATGTCTTTTAAAGATTTATTTTACACTTCATGTGTATGAGTGCTTCGCTTGCATATATGTATGTGAACCACGTGTGTGCAGGAGCCTGTGGAGGTCGGAGGAGAGTGTTGGATGCCCCTAGAACTGCAGCTACAAGAATGTGAGCTGCTATGCAGATGCTGAGAACCTGGGCCCTCCTGAGGACAGGGATGGCTCCTAACCAGTGTGCCAGCCCTCCAGCTCCTCCCCTGTATGACCAGAGCTTTCAGAACAGAGTGCAGTTCACTTATTACAACCCATCCCAAGAGACCGAAGTGACCCCAGCAGCACCCTTCGCTTTCTTAGGGCAACAGTTTGAAGAACTCATGGGTTTATAGAAAAGAACAGCTCTTACATTGCCTTTATTCCGGAGGGACCGGCCCCCGTGACTCGTCTTCTCTAGAAGAGTTTTCTGAAGATTCACCAGCTGCTCAAACGACTTCCTGTCTTCCTTACTGGGCTCCTTAGAATAGTCTCTGCCTTCAAATAAGTACATGTGGTTTTCTGTGGACACAAAGCCAGAGAAACGGAAGTCAGGCGCGGGGAAATGGATTAATACTATTCAAAGCAGCTCTCGTAGACAACATGGAAATGGGTCATAATCTAAAATGAGACAAGCCCAGCTTACGGCCACACCACTTTCTTTCCTGTCAGGAACACCTCTGGGTCCCGCATGGGAATCCTGTATGTTCTCTTGTCATAGGATAAAACACAGTTCAGGGCCCCGCTGGTCCATCCTCGATGACCAAGGACTGGGGAATCCCTTCACCCTGCCAAGTGTCCATAGAGAATGGGATGAATGCGCCCGCCATTCCACTCCTCAGCACGAATCTCCCTGACACGCAGGCTCCCTAGTGAACCCCCGCTTTTAGTGTCAAGCACACATTTAATACTCTGCTGGCTCCTAGTGACACAGAAAGGACAAATGGCAGAGAGCTGGAGAAAACGATGCAGCACAGAAGGGATCCCTGCTCCTACAGCTCTGAAGCCCCCACGCTGCGCCTTCCGGCCTAGCATCTGCATCCTGGCTAACAGAGGCGCACATGGGTGGGGGTGGGGGTGGGTTCCTCAGTTCCCACAGCTATTCAGCTGAAGGAGGGGCATGCTGATTCTGAGGCCCGAGGGCTCTACTCAGTAGATAACAATACAGAGAAGACATTCTTGAGCGGCACTCATTCTGCAAGGTCTCTGTTTTGCTTTATTTTTCAGATTTCATTTTTAATTGTGTGCATCCGTGCATGCGTGGGTTTGTACACGTGTACTGTGCCTGTGGGTACCAGAAGACGGTGTCAAATCCCCCAGAGCTGAAGCTGCAGGCAGCTGTGAGGGACCTGGCACAGGTGGCAGAATCTGAACCAGACGAGCAGCGAACGCTCTGAGCGTTTGTGTTTTATAACTGTGTGAAAGGGCAAAGCACACGTTTATGGGGTCATTTTACAGACAGACAGAGGCTTGGTGAGGATGGGTGAACATTCAAGATCAGGAATCAAGTGAGAACCATCGTGATCAGCACCCACAAACAGGTGAGGACAAGAAGCCGAGGTGCACTTAACAGCTCATGTTGCCAAACCCTGTATTTTCAGAGCATTGGGAAGCCAGCTATAAGTATGTTTTCCCTGGAGAGTACAAAAGCAAAACATTTTCATTCCCAAGAGATCAATTGCTTCACACTTGTACCAAACTCTAACCAGCTGTAATTCTAATTGGCATTTGCTAATTAAATCAGCAGGGGGCTTTCAGTGAGATGCTCTATCAACAAGTGGAAAAGAAAATAAAGACCTGAGAAGTGTCACAACACAATCAACAGATGTAGCTACACGCAGCACGAAATGCTAACTTCTAACATAAATGTGTCTTCTAAGAACCCTGGCATTCAAGGTAAACTGATCATATTTGGGATTTGCCACTGGGGCTGCTTTAATGATGAGTCCTTCATATCCACCGATGCTGTTTTAAATCCTGCACCCTCAGGCTGCAGCCAAGAGGAGGCTGAAACCACACCCCAGACCATCAGTCCTCAACCTGGCTCTCAACCCTTTTGGGGGCTGAATGACCCTTTCACAGGGGTTGCCTATCAGATATCCTGACCATCAGCTCTGTATGTTACAATTCATAACAGCAAAGATTAAAGTTATGAAGTAGCAATAAAAGTAATTGTATGGTTGGGGTCACCACAACATGAGGAACTGTATCAAAGGGTCACAGCATTAGGAAGGTTGAGAACCACTACTCTAGACCCTCATATACACCCTGCCAGTCCAGCCACCTACTACCTAGGGAGTCTAGACCCGTTCATCAAAGACAAGCTTCCAAATGCTAATTCTATGGGGGATTTTTCCCCTTAGCAGTTGGCCTGTCTAAAAATATATAATTTTTTAGCAGTCGGATTGACTTAGAAGTGTACGGATCTTTCTGAAAACACGGCAATTTTATTTTGTTCTGGCAAATGTTGGGGAAAAAAAGCTGAAATTAATCTAAATGGGTGACAAAAATGGATGTAAGCTTTGGTATTTAAGGTAATCAAATGTAACTTAAAAATACAGCCACATGCATCTATTTCTCCCTTCACCTGAAACCTTTAAATGGCAGTAACAGGGTTTTGAGAAAGATATATGAGGCAATGGTAAATGGACAAGCCCAGCACTCTCCGTAAAGTGGCTGAAGGGAGCAACAGATTAACATGAGCCACGGGCGCAGAACAGGGGTGCTCAGTCGATGTTAACCCTGAGGAGAGACCCTCTCCACCCTCCAAAAGCTTAGAATTCACAAGTGTGGAGTATCACAGGTGGGGCCTCAAGAGAGCGTCCGCACGCCCAAAACACTGCAAACACTCAGCCACTGATGCGCCCTTCTTTTCAGCTTAAATCAAAGAGTTTATGTCAACCCCTCACTCTTCCTGGATGATATTAGAGTATTTGTCTCTACACTGGCCAATTAAACACTTCAAAATATGAGTGTGTAGGATGGCTCCCTCTATGCAAAATCTGGCTCACCATGTGGGGGTGGGGCCCTGGCAGCGTCTATGTGCTCACAGCAGCGCTGCCTGCTAGCCTCCTGTCACTGTACTGGCACCCTGGCTAGACTGCCAGTGGACACCAGGCACGCTCTAGGAGACTATGAACAAGAATTAAAAGATTCCAAAACGGGGCCGGGGGGAAGAAGCAATGCAGTGGATAAGTGTGCAGGGGATCTTTTGAAAAATACAACAAATGTCCTTCTGGTAATATATGTTCTAGACCTGCAACAAATGTTCTCAAAGAAGAATCAGGGACAATACCACACCTTTGAAAGGCAGCAGGATACAATTAGAGAACAAGAAAGCGTCTCGAGGAATACAAATAGGATGCTATTGTATGAAATCTAAAGATCAAACATGACAAGGGTCAAAGAGCAGTGTCCTCTGAAGTGACCAGCTGCCTAAACTCCCAATTTCTCTACGCATCCCATAAGAATCCCTCTAGTCCATGCCCGCTACAAAAGGAGGAGTCAGGAAGTACTAGAAACTCCCATTCGCAAGTGAATAGAAAACAGACATCTAGCTCAGTGCCAGCAGCTGCAAAACCCAGACACACACACTGAACAGGCGAGCAGGCGGCAGGGTCTAGTAGCATGAGGTAGCGTGGACAGACCGAGTCCTGGAGCACCAGAGCAATAACCACCATGGGAAAGGAAGAGACTAGGAAGTACTGTAGGCAAGCAGCTTGGAGGGCACTGTGCTCCGTGTGTGTTGGGGCTGCGGGGGTAAGTGTCCCCTTCTCACGGTGCTACGGCAAAGGGAAAGAGAAGGCAAGTGGTGGAAAATCAGCTTCTGGAGAAGCCAGAGGAGATGCCCGGCCTACCCGTCACCCCAGGTTATAAGGGCCAAGTTCTCAGGCAGAAGGCGGCCTGAGCTAGAAGCATCGACTTCCTGTCGCCGCTGGTACAGGGAAGCAGTCACTGACAGCAGCCATGAGACATCGGGAGCATTCTTCACGCAGAAACACTGCAGTGGGCTAGAACTGTAGCTCAGCTGGCAGAGTGCTTGCCGGCTCGCACAGAGCTCTGCATCCGATCCCTAGTACCCCAAACCCAGCATGGTGGGTCACGCCTGTCACCCCAGCCCCAGAGGTGGGCACAGGAACGTCAGAATTCAAAGCTAAAGAGTTTGAGGCCAGCCTGGGATACACAAGATCCCCCAAAAAACAAATGAACAAACACTTCAAATCCAAAAATTTGGAACACTGGCCACGGTTGGGGTGGAGAGAAAACCCTGCATACACCTGTGTCTAGCACGACAGTCTGCACTGCTGATCACCGTATGTGGATTTACAAGGCAAACCATTCAGGACTGAGGGGTGGCTTGGTACTTAAGAACACCTGCTGTTTTTACAGCAGACCTGCTTCAGTCCCAACATTCACACGGCGGCTAACGACTGTCCATGAGTCCAGTTCCAGGGGATCGTGTAACCTCCTCAGCCGGTGTATGCATGAGGTGCACCTCAGGCAGTGATACACGAGGTGCACAGACACACGCAGGCAGGACACTCACACGCATAAAATAAACTAAAAGTAAGCCATTCAGTTTGGGGTAAGATGGCAGACTAAAGGCTGTCTCTGTGTGACAACGGTCACAGAAAGAGGAAAAGACTTTATCCCAGAGACTCACCTAGAAGAGGTGCTTTGGAAATTCAGGAATGAGGCAAAAGCCTTCCAGAAAGAGCAGAGAGAAGAAAGCTGCATGGAAGAGAGCAAAGCCCCAGCAGGTGAGGGGTGCAGGAAGAAGGAAGGGCAGGAAACTACCACAGAGCTAAGCTAGCTGGCCCTCCAGACAAGCCCACGGCTCTTGAAAACTCAGATGCAGGCTTCGGTGAAACGGTAACTGCTCCAGCCACAGGTCAGCCTCGAAGAGACCGTCCTGTCAATCACACTTGGAAGGCAGCGACCTGACATCTTGAGACTCTATTGATAAAACAAACAAACAAGCAACCTACTCCACCCGTGTGAGACGAAGGGACAAGCGTGGGGAGAGCTTCGAGCTGGCTTGGCACAACCCAGGTGAGGGAAGGCCCTGCAAGGCAGCTATGGCAAGCAGGAGGGCCAGCCACTGACAAGCAAGTGCACGCAGGTGGCAGAAGGCTGGAGAGACAGCCCTGTCCTCCGTGCAGGACAGATCTCATCAACCGAGCTTATCCCAGATTGACAGCTCTGAGGCCAGCTGGCAGATCAAACTCTGAAGCTACCTATTGGTCGTCTATGGCCCAAGATATCGGAACACAGAAACAAAAAGCAAGAACAAGCAAGGCAGCATGGATCTCCCAACAATCACCTCCCAGCTACTGAACTCAAAGATTCTAAACCACGGACAACGCCTGAGAAAGACTGCAAAGGCGGACGATCAGTGACCTGAAAGGGGCTACACATGAACAGATGAATCCAGGACGGGAGGAGAGCCAGCAGCGCAGAGGGAAGGTTTCCCAACAGAGGAGAAGAGCAGCGATGTGGAGTAAACAATAAAACCAAGGCGAGAGATTCTGAACAAGGAAAAAGGGAAGAGGATTCACCAAAACACTCACCAAACAGCAAGAATCTCAAAGACGGCAGACAGGGTCAACAAACACAACGTCCAGGGTCTGGGGAGATGGCCCGGGGGTTAACAGCAGCTGCTGTTTTTCCCAGCAGACCAAGGTTTGATCCCCAGCACCCGAGTGCCAGCTCACAACCACCTGTAACTCCAGTCTCAGGTGACCCTGTGCCCTTTTCTGGCCTCCTCAGGCATGTGGTACACAAAAGCCCAAACACATAAAATAAAAATAAATAAATCTTTAAAAAAAATACATTCAAGCATGGAGATATGAGTTTGATCTTAGCACTTACAGACAGGTTGGGCATGGTCCTTTGTATACCTGTCACCCCCACACACCTGTCACCCCTACACACCTGTCACCCCACACACCTGTCACCCTACACACCTGTCACCCCACACACCTGTCACCCCACACACCTGTCACCCCTACACACCTGTCACCCCTACACACCTGTCACCCCTACATACCTGTCACCCCTGCATATCTGCTACCCCCGCACTGTTGACGACAGAGACAAGAGAATTACTGGGCCTTGCTGGATGCCGGCCCAGACAGAAAAGTGAGCTCCAAGTTCAGGGAGAGATCCTGACACACAACACCCTCTTCTAGCCCCACATGTGCTTCCACAGATCCATGTATACACAAGCACCTGTAACATACACACACACACACACACACACACACACACACACAGACATACATGAAGCATACACAGACCACATGCTCACACTCATATTACACAGACACACACAGACACAGAGACCATACACACACCACACACTACACATACCACCCAGACAGGCCACACACATACCACATACACACACACACACACACAGGGGTGGAGCAGTGGGGAGCATGGAAGATGGAGGCGATCTCACGGCAAGCACAAGCCAGCACTGCAGAAGGCACTTCCAGGAATACTCACACAGAGGGGGAGGAAGAGAGTCTGTCATGAACACATAGGAACGAATAAAAGTCCTGAAAGGAGAATAAAGGAGAGCTGGGATGGAATCTCAGCCCAACACAGTACACAGCAAACCTTAATACTAACAGAAGACGGGAAAGAATAAATAAAAAAGAGCCGGCAAAATTACGGAGTAGTAACTATGTCAATGAGAACCGAAATGCAAATGAACTCGGCTCACCGAAGAGTCACAGATGAGCTAGCTGGCAAATAAAATAAAATAAAGTAAATCTAACTACTATCTCCAAGAAACATGCCGGGCTGAGGTACCACAACTGCGGGTAGAAGTGTGGAAGTCAGGGAAGCAAACCTAAAGCGAGACTACAGACCAAAATCAGTCAGGAAAGAGGGCTGCTGTGTACTTCTGAGGAGAGCCGCTCATCAGAAGGACAAGACGATTTAAATATGGACACCAACACTGGGGCTCCCAACTTAATAAAAACAAACAGAACCAGACATACAGAACCAGACATACAGGGTCCGGCAGGAGCTGGTTCGATAATAGTGGAGACTTCAGTAACCCACTCTCATCTCCAGAGAGGTCAGCCAGACTAAGAAACAACAAAGACCTCAGAGTTAAGCCGTCCCACAGAACGAATGCAACAGTTCATCCATAGCAACAGGATACCATCCTCTGCAGCCCACAGGACGGTCTCTAGAACTGATCCCTCCTAAGCCACAACACAAACCTCCCTGCGCATTTGTGGCTGTTTTTAAAACAAACTCACTTCCTTCCTCTTGTTCTCCGCTTTCTCCTTCTGCTGCTGCGGGCAGAGCATCAGGGGTCCACTGGCCATCTTTGGTTTCTCCCAGGATGGACTTCAGGTCTATTTCATCCATGGAGCTCCCCTCAGAGGACAGCAGCTTATCCAAGCCGAATTTGAGTATCTCACTTAACTTTAACGGAGAAAACAAAAGTCTAGTTAATTCTGATGGAAAAAAAGCCGTGGAGATATGGGTGACTTGCTAATGGCTAGGACAAGATCCTTCCTTCTCTGATGGGCGGGCAGCCAGCATTTCCTATCCATCACAAGTGGGTGATGGGTAAGCAGATGGGCGATACAGGATTATCAGTTACTGACTTTGTCAGCCTTCATAACAACACACCACGGAGAAACTCCCGATGCTGTTTGTAAGAATGACAGTCGTTTAAAGCATTTCCCAGAGTGCCTCCCACTGACTCATCCTCACAGGCCTTTCCAGGAACCTCAAGAGAAGTCAGACTCAGCTGGATTCTCCCTGCTAAACCTCTGGATCTCATCACTGGCTGACCCCTCTGGCCATCTGCTTCCACAGTGCTCCTGCTCGCCACTGTGGCAAAGGCCGGTGCCAACACCCGGTCAGAGTCTTCTGCTTCCTTCCTTCACCCTTCCCCGAGTCCCCTCACCCACTCACTGCGTCATCCACACAGGCATTTCCTAGCTCCCGACTCTGCATATTCTCGAACAATAACTCCGGCTCACTTGCGTCTTGCCCTTTATGACTGGAATGTTTATCTCTAGCCCGTTGTATCCGTAACTTGGAAACCTTTAAGGTACGCTGTAATAGCTTGTGAATGCCTTCCACAGTTCGTTGAAGCACCGACATCTGGATACATTTATATTTAACACTGCTGTACATAACCAATGTGACTGGCTTTGCATTTGGTACTAAAAGCCAAAGAAAGCCAACTACCTGTGATGGGATTCGGAGGAGAGATCTGCACTCAATGCCTCCAGCCACACTGGAAAGCCGTGTTGATTAGGTTCACGGAGGTGGGAAGAGCTGCACCAAGAGTGGGCAGAGCACTTCCTGCATTTGTATCCTGGCCCGTAGAGAATGGGGCTGTGCACACCCGTCATGGCCCCTGCCTTTTTACTGTAGCTATGACATCGGCTGCTTTGGGCTCCTGAGGTCTGACTTCCCTGCCGTGCTGAATCTGAACTGTGAGCTAAAACAAACCTGTTCTCCTTTAAGTTGATTTTGTCCGGTGTTTTATCAAAGCAAGAAGAAAAGAAACTAAGACAGAATTGATTGCTATGATTACCTTGGTTTTTGTTTGTAATCCTCTAATTTTCAGTGTCCTCAGACATAACTAATGGAACCCTCACTTTGAGGAAAGCAAAGAAGGTATAGCCCTGAGGTTATGGTATCTGCTTCAAGCCACACAAGCAGTGACTGATGAGGCCTGGATTTAAACCCAGGTTAGACAGCCCGGCACCCACCCCTTTGATTCTCACTGTATATATATGTATGTGTATGTATATATATATATATATATATATACATACATACACATATACATACATATATATGTGTGTGTGTGTGTGTGTGTGTATATATATATATACACACATACATACACACACGCACACACACACATATTGCTCATGTTTATACCTGCAGTCCCCTACACATAGCAGACACCAAGGCAGGTACAACTTACCCAGGTACCAGGTAAGCCTGAGGGTAAGAACTGATCCTAACCTGTAAGTCGGCCTCAGCTGCAGGTTTCTGGGCTCCTAGGGTGAAATGGCCTCCTTCTATTACCATGTTGGTAAGCTGCAGTTTGGAGGCCGCCTTCCTATACACAATTTCTTCCACGGTGTCTCGGCCGATGAGCCGGATGACTTTAACAGACCTGTGAGCGAGTCCAACAACGGCAGTGTGATAAGTGTGTACGAAGTCAGGAGGAGACACCTGAAAGGACGCAAAAGCGAGCACTGTCCCTACACAGGGCCAGTTAGAAGGACGCTTTGACCGGGCCCTGAGTACTTGCAAGACACGGCCGGCCTTCAGTTACCTCTGGACCTTTCCAATAGTGGAGGCAAGGACAAAGGGAGAAAGGAAGTATGTCATCTGCAGCCAAGGAAAACCTCCTCGGTGCACTATCATCCTCAAGGTCCCAGGCCTTCCTCACCCATCCAACGCCAGGCCTTCTTTCTCTCTTAGAAAAAAGGTAGAGGAAAAAAAAAAAACCAAACCAGAAAAAAAAAAAACAAACCCACAAGAAACAAATACATATGTGCACACACAAACACACACACACACAAATAAAACTGATAAAAACTCAAGATTGAAAACCATAACATATGAGCAAAAGGCCAATAAGATTAAAAATGCCCAAGTAAAGCAATATGAGACAAATCTACAAGAACGTTATTGAGCTCATTTCTTTGGCCTTTGGTTGGTTGGTTGGTTTGCTTGTTTGTTTATAGTGATGCCGTTCTTAGCTCGATGAGTAAATAATTTCTAACAATTCCTTCTAATCCTTTCATAATCTGGCTCTTTGTTCAACAGAATGAGTGTGGACCACAGTGTGACCCAGCCAGGGCAGCTGCAGGGGCCGGCAGCGAAGCTAGGCTCACACTGGAGTCTCTCCCATCCCCATTTGGGGCCGTCACCAAGGACTCTGTTTCTCCCTCCTTCCTAGCCCAGGAGTGTCTAATAGACCAAGGAAGTGGAAAACCACTGATGCTCAACTCACTCACTTGTTCTGGCCGATCCGGTGAGCTCGGGCAGCCGCCTGCAAGTCATTCTGAGGATTAAAATCACTGTCGACAAAAATAACGGTATCTGCTGCTGTTAAGTTCATGCCCACTCCGCCTGGAACAAGGTGAGAATTGTGTCACCCAAGGCACAGACAAGGACGGGAGAATAAAGACAGTCAGACAGGATCTTGCTGATCAACTGAAATCAGTCAGACGGATGTTCACCCACAGCTCTGGAGCCTGGTATGGTCACACTTGCTCCCTTAACCTCCTCTGGCCTGACTTGGGAGGACTGAATCATCACGCACAGCAGAATGGGGGAGTATTGACAAGCAACCACGGAAGATGCTCGAGTCAGGAGCATGAAGCAATTTTATATCTGCCCTCCCCCTCATTTAAAACACTTGGCTGCATTTCACCTAGGACAGTCTGCAGAGAAAAGGACATAGACTCCTTCAGAAAGGAGCTGTGAGCATGGGACAATCTGTGTGGGTGTTCGTAAGGCAAGAGCCCTTACCCACACTCACAAGCCAGGCTATAGCAAGATCTCTGATATGCTGAGGGATGTGCTGCTGCTCCTGGGCAGAATGAGAGACTGTGCGCTGTGCCCATGTCCGGTCCCCCCCACATCCTGTGTTGTGTGCCCCACTCCCTACAGAAGCCCTTAGCCAGGTGTCCTGTAACCGTGTCCACTCTGACCAGATGTAGTGTGATAGAACCACAGTCACTTTCTGGGCTTTCTTCGGTGCTGCAGGGTGAGATGCGACCGTGGGTTCCGGGAATTAAAAGAACCGTGAAAGCACGTTACAGCCTTTTCTCTTTGATTAATGTGAAAACTAATACAAAATGGACCGGCGCTTGTCTGGGTCATTAGAGATCACAGCTGAAACAAGGGAACCTGATGGGGCTTATTCCGAGAGCTTGAATTAAAGGTTACCTCTCAGAAGGACTACTGACTCCCAGCTGGGTCTCAAGACAAGCCAGGCAGGGATATTCTAATTAAGCTTTCATATAAAATCAAACCTGGGATAAAGAGTGGATAGACTGATTACTGAGGGGAGCCAGGTTGCCCAGCAGGGCTAGTACACTTAGGTATCACCGGCTACGTTTGAGCAGTTTGCACAGACCCTCTCATACCCCACACAACCACCTCATGGGCTCCAGTCTTTCATCATCGCCTTTTGTTGATAGGGAGATGGAAACACAGAGAAGTCAAGACACTTATTCAAAGTTGCACAGCTAGAAGATAAAAGAGCTAAGATTGAGTCTTCCACGTGTGGCTCTTGAACCTGTTAGGTCCATTTGCTTTTGTGGTTGAATTGGAGGTTTTCTTTTCTTTTTTCTTTCTTTCCTTTTTGTTTTCTTTTCTTTTTTTGAGACCGGGTCCTACTGTGTTGCCCAGGACTGACTCAAGCTTGCAGGCTGAGGCAGTCCCTTACACTGAGCTTCCTACGCAGCCAGTGCTGCAGGCTGCTCCATCGCGCCAGCTCCAGAGCCTGTCCTTGTTCACCACACTTTGAGCAGCTCCCAGGTACTTGTCTCATTTAGAAATCTGCAACATCACCACCGGTGATCTGGTGCCTAGGGCCTCACACTATATGAAGATGTGCGCCGTCCTTCCCGGGTTAAGGCTATCAAAATGCAGCTCTTCTCAACGAGGGGTGGGTTCCCCTTCCCCTGACGTGCCAGGAGAGGCACCTAGGGCCCTGTACCTGCCATGCGAGCATGCAAGCTAACACTCAAGCCCATGAGTGGTATCTTTTCAGTAAGTCTGCTCATAATTGTTGAGACATATTCATGAGCTATTGCTGCCCCCTGGTGGCAACGTGACTCATCCACAGAGACACTTGGACCCTGGATGGTGAGTGCTGAGACTGCAGCATGGCTGCAGCAGAACCATGGCAGTGAGTACCACGGTCTGCTTCTGCAAAAGGAAGTGCCCAGGTGCTTGTGCTCCTACAGGATCTGCTCAGGGCTCTCCAAGGAAATCAACTGCAGTGTGATCTGTTCGTCCTTCCTAACCTCAGACGTTTCAAACAAAGAGCTCAAAGGATGACATTTTTAAATATCACAAATAGAACTGTGTTCCCACTGGTTGACCTGACCCTCTAAGTTTCTCTTCAGACTGCTACAGACAGATGATGATATAAATGAAGGACTGAGATGCAGGCTGTGGCCTTGGGAGAAAGGGATGCCCAGAGGATCCGATTACATCATACATTATTATACATTATTATTATTATAGGGCGTACTCTGGAAAATAATCTCCTCACCACAGATTCTATCCCGTGCTCCTTCTAGACACCCTTATACCAATCACTCGGTGAACGCTTCCTAATAAGACTGAACCTTTTCGTTGAGATGCTGATCTCTCTCTAACAGAGGAGCACGCATCTCTGTATTCACCACGTCTATTCCAGATTTCACTTGATCAGAAACAGGGAGCGAGGGGCTGGAGAGGAGGTAAGAGTGCGCACTGCTCCTGCAGGGAACGTGCTCTTGCTCTTGCCCCTGTCTGCTGGCTGACACAACTGTGACTCCAGTCTGGAGACCTGACACCCTCTTCTTTCCTCCCAGTGCACCTGCACGCACACAGAAACAAGCAGGCACGTGCACATAAGTAAAAAGGTTTCTTAAAGAGATAAAGTGACGGAACTGAGAATGTGAGTTAACAAGTTATTTAAAGATGATCCAAAACCTGTTCCAAAAGCTAATGGCACCCTCTTCCTGATAACATCCCATGAATGTGATAAATAATATTTATGACTAAAGTTATATATATAAACATTGTCCTAATTCTAATTAGCTAACAATCTACTCTAACCGAATTTTAACCTTTGCTCTGTTGGAGAAGTAACCCTGGAGAAAGGGAACTGGCTCTCGCACCCCCTGTCAGAGCTGGGAAGAAGATCGGCATCCAGGCATGTGCACAAAACTTCCCACGGAAATCTCTCTGGACGTCCCCAGGGCAGGAGTCAAAGCAGGTTAGAATGATTTCGAAGGACTCAGGCTTCAGTCGCAGCTCCTGGACGGGCCCACAGCTCGGGTATAAGGTCCCATGCTACAAGTCCAGCCCCTCCATCAACCATAGCAACAGCCTCCATTCCCTCCTTCTGACCCCTCAGTAACGACCCCATCTTTCAGAGACGCTAGAGACTAATGGCTAGAATGTCAAGCTCTCTACCAGACCAGTTGCCTGGTCTTGTCAAGACCTGTGTAGCCTACCTGCCCGGGTGCTCAGGAGGAAAACAAAGATGGGCTGTTTTCCAAAGTTCTTAATGGCCAGGTGTCTCTCCTCTCCTCTCACGGAGCCATCCACACGCTCATAGCTGTACCCTTGACAAGGAGGAGAAAGCGGGGCAACCTGTTAATTCTTTCCAAGGACTCTGGGGAACGAACAAAGATCAATCCAAAGCAGACATCAGTTCTACCCTTTCCATGTACAGACAGAAGCTCTACCTCTAACCATTCCCATGGGAATTTCAGGAGGCAGTACTACCATTCTCCAAGAGAACACATCAGAACATATTCATGTTCTTAAATGCACTTGACGTGGCGTTAATATGTGGTTCTGACCATTCCCAAGTAGTCGTGAACAGTCGCCCCATGGCAGACTGAGCTTGGTAAGCGGAAGGATGGGGGAAGGCGAGGGACTGTGTCTGGAGGCTCAGTGTTTGCCTTTCTCTGAAGCTGGGGGAGAGAGTGTCCTCCTGTCATCTCGATCCAGACGAGAGAGCACTCTGAACATGAGCTCAGTTCCGGGGATTCCCAAGAGGGCCCTTCCTAGGCACCCCACGGTATTAGAGGAGCGTCAAGTATAATTAGTACAGTAAGTTCCAGTCTGGACTTAACTGCAGTCGAACTCAAACTGCGAGGTCTGGAGCTCATCCCCCTTCACCCGGGGGCTTGAGGTCAACCACAGTTACAGCTGTTCCGTTTTATTTTATGCTAAGCAGAATCCTCAGGTATCACCCCACCCCTTAGTGTTAAATAATTAAGAACTGGCCCGGCCTCTCCCGTTGATTTTGTGGGATGTCTGTATTTGCGTCTGTCTAGTGGCTCTGAGTACGTACTCAGCTGCTGAAATGAATGTTTCATGACCCTGAAAGTTACTGCCACCGAAACTTGTCTATTATACATGTAACACTTTGCCGCATCCGCCCCTGTGCCCATAACCGCAAACCACGTAACCAGCGAGAGTGCGGCTGCTGACTTCCGGCCACATATCCCCTCGTGCTGCAGTGCTTCCTCCACACCCCTCCTCTGCTCGAGATTCTGAAGAGTGTGTGGCGACATTTTCTCTTTGTAATTCCCTCGCCTCGTGTGACTGACTGTTCTGTATGTGACTCAGGGAATGAGGTGGGCGAGGGGAATCACCTCTGTAATCCATATAGTCTTGCAGAATATCCAACATGTGGGTCATTTGGGAGAAGAGTAAAACCCGGTGGCCCCTGGCAAGAAAAAAAAAAGGTGACAATTCTATTAATATTTAAGATATATTTCCCTCAAGCAAAATTCTTTGGTAAAGTACAACCCAAGTTTATAAATAAATGAAATACTAAGGTATAAATATAACTTAAAGCCTTCTTCAAAAACCCTAAGAACGTTATGTAAAGAATGTTCTGTTCCCTGCAACGTGGCAGTTCTTGAACTATAGTGGAGAAATTCCCAAGGGCATCTGTCAATAAACCACAGGCTAGGGGCAGCCCCAGATGAACCAGAGGCCTCACTGGAATGTCAACTCAGTCAGCTGAAAGTAACACAAGCTTTCACGCCAAAAGCAAGATAAAACACATTAGTTATACAGAGCAACATGTAAAATTCAAACACATATGCAAATGCTAAGACCTGGAAAACTGTGGTCAGCCACCTATCAATCACTAATCTTATTGGGGAGAAAGTCACTCGTATTAGTTATTTTAGTTAAAAATTCAGAGATGGTTCCTTTAGAAGTGGGCAAATGACATTTCATTTCCCAAGACACTTGATGAAAGAAGAAAGATAAATGGTGGATTAAGAATGAAGTCTTAGGCTCTCTGATCCCGGCCCACAATTCCCTGCTCCCAATTCCCGTGGGAGAGAGAGCTGTTCACCCAGAAGTGCGGGCAATCCTGAGACTGCAGGGCAGGACAGACTGCCACTTCCGCCCACCTTTGCCCACATTCCTGACCCAAGAGGAAACTGCATAATGCCTCTATACACAGGAATATAGGAGCAGTCAGCTGCAGGAGTCCTGCCGTCCAGATCTGTGCCTGGATCTGAACTGAACCAGTCAAACAGCTCCCTGCACCCAAATCCTGTGGGGAGTGGGGAAGAGGTAGACCCTGAGAGGTGCAGACACCCCTGAGAACCTAGAGGAGACTACTCTCTGCTTACATTTCCGACTCAAGAGGACAACACCTAGCGCCACCTGTGGCCCCTGCTCACAGGGATCTAGGAGCAGTAGGGGCATGACCCTTCCTTCCGGTTGCTGCCCTCACGGAGAGCCGAAAGCCAGCCGCCAGGAGCGACTAAACACCTCAGAGCAGAACACTCTGTTCCCATAACTGGCTGAAAGAAAATAGGAAAACAGGTCTACAGGAGTGCTGGCACACAGGCCAACAGGAAGGTCGACCACCATTAGAAACAGCAAGAATGGCTAACACCAGAGACAACCCGATGGGGAGAGGCAAGTGCAGGAACCCAAGTAACAGAAACCAAGACTGCTTGGCATCATCAGAGCCCAGTTCTCCCACCAAAGCAAACAATGGATATCCAAACACACTGGAAAAGCAAGATAGAGATTTAAAACCATATTTTATCCTGATGATGGAGGACCATAAGAGGGTCATAAATAACACCCGTAAGGAATTATAGGACAACACAAGTAAACAAGTAGAAGCCCTTAAAGAGGAAACACAAAAATCACTTAGAGAACTACTGGGAAAAAAAAACCAACAGGAGAAGGAAAAGAACAAAACCATCAACGAGTTAAAAATGGAAATAGAAACAATAAAGAAAGCACAAAGAGAGAAAACCCAGGAGATAGAAAACCTAGGGAAGAGATCAGGAGTCATAGATGCTAGCACGACCAACAGAATACAAGAGATAGAAGAGAGAATCTCAGGGGCAGAAGATACCATAGAAAACATCGACACAACAGTCAAAATGCAAAATGCAAAAAGCTCCTAGCCCAAAACATACAGGAAACCCAGGACACAATGAGAAGATCAAACCTAAGGATGATAGGTATATAAGAGAGGGAAGACCCCAACTTAACGGGCCAGTAAATATCTTCAAAATTATAAAAGAAAACTTCCCTAACCTAAAGAAAGAGAAGCCCATAAACATACAAGAAGCCTACAGAACTCCAAGTAGATTGGACCAGAAAAGAAACTCCTCCCGTTACATAATAGTCAAAACACCAAATGCACAAAACAAAGAAAGAATAGTAAAAGCAGTAAGGGAAAAAGGTCAAGTAACATATAAAGGCAGACCTATCAGAATTACACCAGACTTCTTACCAGAGACTATGAAAGCCAGAAGATCCTGCACAGATGTCATATAGACCCTAAGAGAACACAAATGCCAGCCCAGGCTACTGTATCCAGCAAAGCTATCAATTAACATTGAGGGAGAAACCAAGATATTCCGTGACAAAACCAAATTCACACAATAACTTTCTATAAATCCAGCCCTACAAAGGATAATAAATGGCAAAGCCCAACACAAGGAGGTAAGCTACACACTAGAAAAAACAAGAAAGTAATCTCCTTAGAACAAAACCAAAAGAAGAGAAGCACACAAACATAATCCCAACTCCAAATACGAAAATAACAGGAAGCAACCATCACTATTCCTTAATATCTCTTAACATTAATGGACTCAATTTCCCAATAAAAAGACACAAATTATAATTATCAGACTGGATATGAAAGAGGACAGAGCATTTTGCTACCTATAGGAAACACACCTCGGACACAAAGACAGACACTACCCCAGAGTAAAAGGCTGGAAAAAACACTTTCCAATCAAATAGTGTGAAGAAGCAAGCTGATATCTAATATCGAATAAAACATAATCTCACCTCCAAATATGAAGATAACAGGAAACAACAATCACTATTCCTTAATATGTTTCAACATCAATGGACTCAATTTCCCAATAAAAAGACACAGATTAACAAACTGGATACGTAATGAAGACCCAGCATTTCGTTGCCTACAGGAAACACACCTCAGAGACAAAGACAGACACTACCTCAGAGTGAAAGGCTGGAAAACAACTTTCCAAGCAAATGGTCTGAAAAAGCAAGCTGGAGTAGCCATTCTAATATCAAATAAAATCGATTTTCAACTAAAAGTCATCAAAAAAGATAAGGAAGGACACTTCATATTCATCAAAGGAAAAGTCCACCAACATGAACTCTCAATCCTAAATATCTATGCTTCAAATACAAGGGCACCTACATACATAAAAGAAACCTTACTAAAGCTCAAAGCACACATTGAACCTCACACAATAACAGTAGGAGATTTCAACATCCCACTCTATCAATGGACAGATCATGGAAACAGAAATTAAACAGAGACATAGACAGACTAACAGAAGTCTGTTAAGAACCAAATTGATTTAACTGATATTTATAGAACATTCCATCCTAAAACAAAAGGATATACCTTCTTCTCACCATCTCATGGTACCTTCTCCAAAATTGACCATATAATCGGTCACAAAACAGACATCAACAGACATAGATAGAAATAATCCCATGCATCCTTTCAGACCACCATGGGCTAAAGCTGGTCTTCAATAACAATAATGAAAAAACACCCACATATATGTGGAAGTTGAAGAATGCTCTACTGAATGATAACCTGGTCAAGAAAGAAAGAAATAAAGAAATTAAAGACTTCTTAGAATTTAATGAAAATGAAGGTACAACATACCCAAATTTATGGGACAAAATGAAAGCTGTGCTAAGAGGAAAACTCATAGCTCTAAGTGTCTGGAGAAAGAAACAGGAGAGAGCATACATCAGCAGCTTGACAGCAACCTAAAAACTCTAGAACAAAAAGAAGCAAATATACCCCAAAGGAGTAGAAGGCAGGAAATAATCAAACTCAGGGCTGAAATCAACCAAGTAGAAACAAAAAGGACTATATGAAGAATCAAGAGAACCAAAAGTTGGTTCTTTGAGGAAATCAACAAGATAGATAAATCCTTTGCCAAACTAACCAGAGGGCACAGAGAGTTTGTCCAAATTAACAAAATCAGAAATGAAAAGGGAGACATAACAACAGAATCTGAGGAAATTCAAAAAATCATCAGATCCTACTACGAAAGCCTATATTCAATAAAACTGGAAAATCAGGAGGAAATGGACAGTTTTCCAGACAAATACCAGGTATCAAAGTTAAATCAGGAACAGATAAACCATTTTAACAACCCCATAACTCCTAAAGAAATAGAAGCAGTCATTAAGAGTCTCCCTACCAGGGGGTTGAGGATTTAGCTCAGTGGTAGAGCGCTTGCCTAGGAAGCGCAAGGCCCTGGGTTCGGTCCCCAGCTCCGGAAAAAAAAAGAAAGAGAAAAAAAAAAAAAAAAAAGAGTCTCCCAACCAAAAAGAGCCCAAGTCCAGACAGGTTTAGTGCAGAATTCTATCAGACATTCATAGACAACCTCATAACAATACTATCCAAACTATTCCACAAAATTGAAACAGATAGAGCACTACCGAATTCCTTCTATGAAGCCACAATTACTCTTATACCTAAACCACACAAAGATCCAACAAAGAAAGAGAACTTCAAACCAATTTCCCTTATGAATATCAACGCAAAAATACTCAATAAAATTCTGGCAAACCGAATCCAAGAGCACATCAAAACAATCATCCACCATGATCAAGTAGGCTTCATCCCAGGTATGCAGGGATGGTTTAATATACGGAAAACCATCAACGTAATCCATTATATAAACAAACTGAAAGATAAAAACCACATGATCATTTCATTAGATGCCGAGAAAGCATTTGACAAAATTCAACACCCCTTCATGATAAAAGTCCTGGAAAGAATAGGAATTCAAGGCCCATACCTAAACATAGTAAAAGCCACATACAGCAAACCAGTCGCTAACATTAAGCTAAATGGAGAGAAACTTGAAGCAATCCCACTAAAATCAGGGACTAGACAAGGCTGCCCACTCTCTCCCTATTTATTCAATATAGTTCTGAAAGTCCTAGCCAGAAAAATCAGACAACAAAAAGAAGTCAAAGGGATAGAAACTGGAAAGGAAGAAGTCAAAATATCACTATTTGCAGGTGATATGATAGTATACTTAAGTGACCCCCAAATGTTCTACCAGAGAACTACTAAGCCTGATAAACAACTTCAGCAACGTGGCTGGGTATAAAATTAACTCAAATAAATCAGTAGCCTTCCTCTACACAAAAGAGAAACAAGCCGAGAAAGAAATTAGGGAAACAACACCCTTCATAATAGTCCCAAATAATATAAAATACCTCGGTATGACTTTAACCAAGCAAGTGAAAGATCTGTATGATAAGAACTTCAAGCCTCTGAAGAAAGAAACTGAAGAAGATCTCAGAAGATTGAAAGATCTTCCAGGCTTATGGATTGGTAGAATTAATATAGTAAAAATGGCCATTTTACCAAAAGCAATCTACAGATTCAATGCAATCCCCATCAAAATTCCAATCCAATTCTTCATAGAGATAGAAAGGACAATTTGCAAATTCATTTGGAATAACAAAAAACTAAGGATAGCTAAAAGTATACTCAACAATAAAAGGACTTCTGGGGGAATCAGTATCCCTGACCTCAAGTAGTATTACAGATAGTCCAGTGGAATAGAATTGAAGACCCAGAAATGAACCCACACACCTATGGTCACTTGATCTTTGACAAAGGAGCTAAAACCATCCAATGGAAAAAAGATAGCATTTTCAGCAAATGGTGCTGGTACAACTGGGGGTCAGCATGTAGAAGAATGCAGATCGATCCATGCTTATCACCCTGTACAAAGCTTAAGTCCAAGTGGATCAAGGACCTCCACATCAAACCAGACACACTCAAACTAATAGAAGAGAAAGTGGGGAAGAGCCTCAAACACATAGGCACTGGAGAAAATTTCCTGAACAGAACACCAATGGCTTATGCTCTGAGGTGAAGAATTGACAAATGGGACCTCATAAAACTGCAAAGCTTCTGTAAAGCAAAGGACACTGTCATTAGGACAAAACGGCAACCAACAGATTGGGAACAGATCTTTACCAATCCTACATCTGATAGAGGGCTAATATGCAAAATTTACAAAGAACTCAAGAAGTTAGACTCTAGAGAGCCAAATAACATTATTAAAAAATGGGGTACAGAGCTAATCAAAGAATTCACAGCTGCGGAATATAGAATGGCTGAGAAGCACCTAAAGAAATGTTCAACATTCTTAATAATCAGGGAAATGCAAATCAAAACAACCCTGAGATTCCACCTCACACCAGTCAGAATGGCTAAGATCAAAAACTCAGATGACAGCAGATGCTGGCGAGGATGTGGAGAAAGAGGAGCATTCCTCCATTGTTGGTGGGATTGCAGACTGGTACAACCACTCTGGAAATCAGTCTGGAGGTTCCTCAGAAAATTGGACATTGAACTACCTGAGGACCCAGCTATACCTCTCCTGGGCATATACCCAAAAGATACCCCAACATATAACAAAGATACATGCTCCACTATGTTCATCGCAGCCTTATTTATAATAGCCAGAAGCTGGAAAGAACCCAGATGCCCTTCAACAGAGGAATGGATTAAAAAAATGTGGTACATCTACACAGTGGAGTACTACTCAGCTATCAAAAACAATGACTTCGGGGGTTGGGGATTTAGCTCAGTGGTAGAGCGCTTGCCTAGCAAGCGCAAGGCCCTGGGTTTGGTCCCCAGCTCTGAAAAAAAAAAAGAAAAGAAAAAGAAAAAGAAAAAAAAAACAATGACTTCACAAAATTGATAGGGAAATAGATGGAACTAGAAAATATCATCCTGAGTGAGGTAACCCAATCACAGAAAAACACACATGGTATGCACTCATTGATAAATGGATATTAGCCCAAATGCTGGAATTGGAGGAATTAGAGAAAGGACTGAAGGAGCTGAAGGGGATTGTAACTCCATAAGAACAATAGTGCCAACCAACCAGAGCTTCTAGGGACTAAACCACTACCCAAAGACTATACATGGACAGACCCTGGGCTCCAAATTCATAGGTAGCAATGAATAGCCTTGTTGGGGCACTAGTGGAAGGGGAAGTCCTTGGTCCTGCCAAGGTTCAATCCCCAGTACAGGGGATTGTTGGGGGGAGGGCATAATGGGGGAAGGATGGGGAGGGGAACACCCATATAGAAGGGGAGGGAAAGGGGTTAGGGGACTGATGGACAGGAAACTGGGAAAGGGAATAACATTTGAAATGCAAACAAGAAATACGCAATTTAATAAAAATGGAAGAGAAAAAAAAGAATGACGTTTCAGGATCAATTTTCACCCACCATGATGGGCTGACTGAAGGTCAACCCCGCTGTGGTGGAAAATAAACCTCTTGCATTTGCATTGAACTACATTCTCGAGTCTCACTTGGGGGGTCTCCCTGTAGTTAAGACTCACTTCGAGCCTTACATTTGGTGCATTGGCCGGGAAGCCAGACTCCCCTATGAGGTCACGAGGAACAGTGATCAGAGGAACAGCTCAAGCTTGATGTCAGGGATGCCAGAGACCCCTCACGTTTCCAGACTGATGACTGGGTCTATGTCCGGAGGCATTGGGCACAGTCACTGGAACCTCAATGGAAGGGACCTTTCCTGGTGCTGCTAATCACTCTCACAGCCCTCAAGGTGGACGGTATTGCGGCCTGGGTGCATGCTTCTCATGTGAAACCTGCAGACACCCACTCCCGGGAATCAAGATGGACAATCCGCTCAAGCTCAAGATTCCCACCCCTCCATTGGACAAGAGACACCATGAAGGGGCTATGGTACTTCCTCCTTCCTGGCCGCTTTGCGGCCTTAAACTCCCACCAACCCTTCGATCTGACTTGGATAGTGGAGAACCCTGATACGGGATACTGGGCTCCACTCAAAACCACCAGACAACCTGTGGGTGGCTCCTGGTTTCCCGACCTAACATTTGATCTATGTAAACTGGCTGAAGGTTCATGGCCAGATTCTGATACTCAAAAGACTCTAAGGGACTCATATCCCAGCTGCCGATGGAGAACATTCTACATCTGCCCAGGAGGAAATAGGACCTCCAAGTGTGGAGGACCAGAGCAATTTTACTGTGCAGCATGGGGATGCGAGACGTCTGTGGGAGGTAATAACCCCTGGACAACCTCACGGGAGGACCTTGTCACCATAGCTAGGGAAGGCACAGATACACTGGTAAAGCTTAAGTTTTCAGACAGAGGAAAACGGGCTAAGGGATGGGAAATGGGGAAGTCCTGGGGTCTTCGACTATGGGTCACAGGAGGATATGATCTTGGGTTACTTTTTACCATTAGACTTTTGGTACAGCCACTTACTGACCTTTTACCCATAGCACTGGGACCTAACCCAGTGTTAGCACCCTCTAAGACAATATTGACCCAACCTCTTAAAGCCTGTAGCTCCTAGCCTCTCTGAGCACCTGCCCCTGCGGGACCTCAACCTCCATTCCTTTCCTCAAGCCCTCTGAACTGGTAGACCCTCTCTGGTCTATGACGTTAAAACCTTCGAGATCCTAATGTCTCACAGCCTGAACTCACCACCTCTTATTGGTTATGTTAGAATACAAAGCCTCCCTTCTATGAGGGAATGAGACTGGCTGCAGAGTACAGCATTTCAGATGATGATGGGACATGCAGATGGTCTCAAGGGGCCTGCACTGACCTTACAGACCGTATCAGGCCATATCAGGCGGTATTGGAGAGGTTCCAACTCCCCATCTACGTGTATGCAACCAGACTAACTCTTCTGTACCTTCAAGCTGGATAGTCCCCCCAGTCAAGCCTGGTGGGCTTGCACCACAGGGTTGACCCCTGGTGTACATGGGGAAATTCTCAACTCCTCCCACCCTAAAGGGTTTTGTGTACTAGTCTAGTCGGTGCCCCTCATAACCTATTATTCTGAAGAAACTGTCCTCTAGGCTCTACTAGGGAACCCGACTGGAAGCCTAATGGTCCAGAAAAGAGAACCTGTCTCTTTGACCTTGGCCATATTTTGGGAGCAGGCCTACCTGGGCAGATACTAGGATTTCGGCGTTAACCCTACAAGGTAAGAATTATAACGGCCTCAAAGCACATATTGCTGAAGATACTCAATGCCTAGGGAAATCCATCTCCCATTGAGAAAGTCATGTTGATTCCCTGGCGGAGGCTGTGTTACAGAACAGAAGAAGTCTAGCTTTAGTGTTTTCACAACAGGGAGGACTACATTGTGCTGCAGTACATGAGGAATGCTGTTTTTATGTAAATCACTCGGGGGTTAGAGAGTCCCTAGCCAAAGTATGAGAAAGTTAAGAGCAGCACCAAAAAGAAAAAAAAAAAAATCCAAAGGCTGGTATCCCTCTCTTTTTGATGCCTCCCCTTGGTTAACCACCCACATATCCACCCCCTTAGAACCCTTAATCATTCTCTTACTATTGTTAACCTTTGGACCCTGCATATCGAACAAGCTTAGAGCCTTCATAAGAGAGAGAACAGGTGCAGTGCGGCTTATGGTCCTGGGCCAACGACATGAGACCCTGAGGACGAGACCTGAAGAATATGAGTTAATTCCCCAAGACATCTGAGTATAGCTCCAGGATTGGAACTTGTGCAAGAAAAAGGGGGGAATGAAGGACCCTAGTTCTTACTAAAGGGTAAGAGCTATAAAGAGGCTTGGCCTGGTAGAAAGCAGGTAGCTCTTGGGGACCCTAGGGGCTTTCGCCAGCTTTACACCCGCTGCCTCAGGTCAAGGTTAGGCTAAGTACCAGCTTCCCGCCTCGGGTCAAGGCTAGGCCAAGTTCCATTCTCCAGCCACAATTCTCAGGAAGAGCAAGGACAGGACAGTCTTGAAAAGCTGCAGAACGTACTGACAGTTACCTGACCCTCTGGTCCCAGATAAGAGTTCGAATCACATGTCGTGTGCTTGCTAGCCAATAGATTCAAAGGTCAAAACGCTTAGCCAGTAAGTTTAAACTATAACCTTGCTGATGTAACCTGTACCCCTAAAAAGTATAAGAACTGCTTGTTATAGCCATTCGGGGTCGCCTTCTAGTCACTCGCCACAAGGGGCTGATTGAAGGTCCCAATGCGCCGGAAAATAAACTTATTGTGTTTGCATGGGAAAAAAAGAAAAGAAAAGAAAGATGAAGTCTCGGGCTGGAGAGATGGCCCAGCACTTAAAAGCACCGGCTGCTCTGTTCTAGAGGACCTGGGTTTGACCCCAAGAACCCATCAAGCAGCTGACAACCAGCAGTAACTCCAGTTCCGGGGGATTCAACACCCTCTCTTGGCCTGTGTATGGCTACTGCACATGCACGGTACACTGACTATAACATGCATGTAGGCAAAACTGACAACACATAAAATACATATAATCTTTAAAAAAAATAAAATAAGGAGAATGACGTCACGGGCTAGGGGGACGTTAGGGGTGGGGAGATGGCTCAATCAGTAAAGGGCCTGCCTCATGAGTACCAGGCCTGAGCTTGCTCTCTAGAACCCATGTAAAAAGTGTTGGGAGTTGTGACAGGCACAGCATCTCAGTCCCAAAGAGGCAGAGGCAGAAGCTCCCCTAGGCCTGCTGGACAGGTAGTCTAGGCAAACTGCTGAGCTCCAGGCCAGTAAGTGACCGAGTCTCGGAGAACATAGGCAGTACTTCTGATGACACCTGAAGTCATCCCTTTTCTTCCTCGGAGAACAAGCTAAAAACCAAGCAGCAAAACACTACTACACAAGATCTTTTGATGGCCAATGCTTGTCTCTGAGAAAATGTCCCCCAAGTTCCCCTTGAGTTTGAACCAAGACCCGAAGAGTACCTGGGAAGAATCACTAACTGAGCCCCTGTGATAAATACTGATTCAACACAAGCTGCTAACAGGCAATTGTGGAAGAAGAGATCAGTGCTGTCTCTGTCCTGGGGGAACAGAACAAGGTCACAGAGATAAGGACACCACACACTGGTGAGTCAGACGGCACATCAGAGGACACTGCCAATGCTGACTTGGGATCCTAATGGCATAGGAATCCTGACAAAAGGATGACGGTGCAGGGATGGGATGGCAGGGCCAGGAGCAGTAGCAGGGAAGGGAGAACCCTAATCCAGGCCCTGAAGAAAGGAAACTTGGACCAATCTCAAGAAATGGCTCTTCACCATTTGGGTTTTAATGGTTACCAGCTCAAAGTACTAAGTGTAAACCCACTGTCTATCCAGGGTACAGAAAAGCCAGCAGCCTGTCCAGGGTAAACCCACTGTCTACCTAGGGTACAGAAAAGCCAGCAGCCTGTCCAGGGTAAACCCACTGTCTATCCAGGGTACAGAAAAGCCAGCAGCCTGTCCAGGGTAAACCCATTGCCTACCCAGGGTACAGAAAAGCCAGCAGCCTGTCCAGGGTAAACCCACTGTCTACCCAGAGTACAGAAAAGCCAGCAGCCTGTCCAGGGTAAACCCACTGTCTACCCAGAGTACAGAAAAGCCAGCAGCCTGTCCAGGGTAAACCCATTGCCTACCCAGAGTACAGAAATGCCAGCAGCCTGTCCAGCAGGTGAAGTTTCCCACTGGCCTCAATCAGGTGCTCTCCAACTTCAAAGGGCTCTGGTTCCACACCTAGGGAAGAAAGAACCCATCTCCAGTAATGTGCCTGGCTAGGAGCAGACTCCATAACGGAGAAATGAATGGTGGGGAGACACCCAGGGAAACCCAAACTGCGGCTCTGGAGAACACTTTGATTTTCCAATGTCAATACCAAGAGAGGGGAGTGGGGGTCAGCAGAAAATAAGCTTAAAACATGTCCACCTTCTCAGAGAACAAAAAGACAAAACAAACACAGTGTAGAGTCTATGACTGAACCTTGGAGTAAAAAAAAAAAAAAAAGAAAAACATAATCTAAAAGGATATTAGGAAGAATGTAAAGAAATCAACAGAGATGTGTGAGGTAACACTGATACAACAAAGTGAGCATAAACCCACCAACCTCACTGCAACCAAAGATACAAACGGCGCACCTCCCTGAGGGGCACGCCTCCCTGGGGGACACACCTCCCTGAAGGCGCACCTCCTGAGGGGCACACCTCCCCGAGGGGTATACCTCCCGGGGTGGGGGGGGCACACCTCCCTGAGGGGCACACCTCCCCGAGGGGTGCACCTTGCTGTGGTCTTAGCGACAGACTGTTAACAAAACAGTGAGGAGGGACTGTGCACTATCCACTCACCATCAAACAGATATGGGTGGTCCACACACTTCCGAAGCTGCGTTAGGACATTCTGGAGTTTGACTTTCTTTGCCGTCTCGTTCTCAAATGCATCTGAAATCATAAAGACAATAGGAGGAATGAAAGATTACCGAAGCAACCCTCTCCTCCCACATCTCCACAGCCTCACAGACTTGATCACACACGTAGCCTCCCACTGGACGGAATGCGTGTGTGAAGCTTGCTTAGCCATCCCTCTCGCTTAAGAAGGAACACTAAACTGTAAAATGAACTTAGCACCTTACTATCCTTTTTCCAACCTTCACCCTTCCCACTCTAACTGTTCTGGAGTGGGGAACAGGACGAGACAAGATGGAAATCAAGAGACGCTTCCCTTCTTACTCCCCACGCCTCCCGGTGAGTCTGAGTCAACAGCATTTTGCAGCTCGTTAGGCGTCCAATGGGCCGGAAAGACAGGGCAGGACTAGGGCGCTCAGAAGTGCTGGCTTCAAGGCAGTAAGGAAAATGGGGCCAGAGGAAAGAACGAACTCCGAAGAACAACCAACTCTGAGCTACTCTGGAGAGCCCCAGCCAGCCTCACTGCCAGCCCAGCCCACCTGAGAATCCCTCAGAACTTAAGACCCCGCCCCTTCCTGTACTTCTTGTACAGAGGGAGCCTGATTACTGAGCACTTCCTGCCTGAAAGCCACGCCCTCTCAGCTTCTCGACAGCCATAGCCCCATACCTAGGTCTTTCATCAAGATGGCCTTGTAGTACTTTTTCTGCAGTGCTGACATGCCATGGTATATCACCACCTCTGTCTTCTTGGGAAGCTCTGTGGCCACCTGAGCTTTCACTCGCCTCAGGAGGAAAGGCTGCAGGAGTCTGTGCAGCTCACTGGCTGTGTAAGAAAGACGCATAGGTAAGAGTGTAGAATGGAGGCAGGCATTCCGCCACTGAACACAATTCGGAATCTACCAAACAGCATGGCTTATCCTGGTCTACCTTAAAAATGCTTTAAAAAGTTTTCAGTTAGGGAAAATAAAGTTAATAAATACAGTGCTGAGAGCCAGCAGGACAGCCGATGGGTAAAGGTGATTGCTGTCAAGTGTGATGACCACAGCTTGATCCCGGGATCCGTGTGGTAGAAAGAAAACACGGACCTACACAAGCGGTCCTCTGACCTCCACATGCTTGCTAGTGCGTGCACGCGCGCGCACACACACACAGAGAGAGAGAGACAGACAGACAGACAGACAGACAGAGAGAGAACGTCACTGGCAGCTCTACTCAGGCGGTTCGGCAATGCAGGCGCCATGAAGGCCCACTCTCATGGCTGACTGAGAAGCGAGTGCTGATGCCTGCCCAGCCTGAGCAGAGAAAATCTTACCCCATCACTAACCCAGGAAAAGACAGATTGAGTTTCTGCGGCTAAGCAGTATCCTGGTGGGTATCTGTGCCACGTGACCTTTATCTAGCTTGCCTACCATGAGGAGTGCTGTGTGGGCGTGGTTCCGCTCCCTTCACAGGACTGTGGTGTTCTAGGATGGTAGCTGCATTGTTTAGTTCTCTGCTCTGCGGCACCTCACCTCTGTGTTTACTGATTTCTATTTAACCCATCAGTCTCCACGCCCTCATTGGCGTTTGGGATCTTGGGGAAGGGGGGCGAATGGTACATCATTGTAGGCTTTTTTTGTATTTTAATATTTATTTGAATTCTGTGTGTATTAACATTTTGCCTGCATGTGTGTAAAGGCACCATGTGTGTGAAATGCCTACAAAGATCAGATGAGAGTGTCATCCCTGGGATGGAGTTTCAGATGTTGTGAGCCTTCACATGGGTGCTGGGAAGACAACCTGGGTCCTCAGGAAAAGCCCCGGGCCCAAACTCCAGTCCTCTTTGTGGCTTTGATTTGCATTTCCCTAACAATTACTGATACTGAGCACTTACTGTTATATAGCAATAACGTGCTATACAGCACAAAGGAGTTAAGAAGAAAGCATTTTTATGCAAACCTTTACTGATTTTCTTCTTTGACAATTTCATGCACATATACAATGTACTCTGGCAGAAGGCAGCATCTGAAAGCACTCATCATAAAGAGATGATACGCCAGTTCCATCACTACCCAGTGTATCCATGAATCCACACACCACATTGTGCCTCATGAATCTGTACAAATGCTGGGTACTGGCAGCAGGTCAAAATCTGCATGCATTTTCCACTGAGTGTGCATTGTTCCACAACATAAAAACCCCAAGCCACATCACAGGGGAGGACCGTCTGTCTGTCTGTACTTCTTCCTCCTCCTCCAGCTCTTGGCTGCTTTCACTGCCATTAGCTCTTAACCCAGGAACTGGGACACCTAAGAACTCTGCTCTTAGTAAGAGTCCTGGGTATGGGAGGCTCTCCTATTTGGAGGGTGTTTTGCATCTATTCCTATTGAGCAGCATTACAGCTTAGAATTTGTGCAAGCAACTGTGCCCATTTTAATATCAGAGACAAGTACTGCTCCAAGAGCAAAGCCACAGAGCTGACTGCCAACGTTGTCAGCATTCAAATCTGTTTCTTTTGGCATCAAACCCTTTGTTCCCTCACCAGGTATCTAGAACGTCAAAGCCATCCTAAATCAGAATCTCACTACATTAGGATTGCCAGACATAGAAAATAAACACGCAGGGTAGATAACCAGCTAAACTGGACTCTCACAGAACAAGAGGCAACTCGGTAGCACAGTATGCCCCTATCATATCTGACAGGATGGCTAAAACTTATCTGGCAACTCTAGGCATGGGAGTTATATAGGAGAAATCTTTAGCCTTCAGTCCAAGATTTCTGCTGGGAAAAGCCCCTCTAACTCAAACTTAACCAGTACATACACACACAATCATTATATTGGATAAGCATCTGAGGGTAGTATATAGACAGTCAGATATTTCTATGGAACAGAGGGGCAAAGGTACAAGAGAAAGCTGCCCCTGCATGAAGGATAAAGCATGCTCCCCCTCCCCCATCCCCAATACACACAAACGCACACACTTGCACACCTCACCTCTCTCAAACTAGTGGTTTGACTGCATGGTTAAAAAGAAAGAGTGCTACAGGGCACTGCATGGCAGTATGGCCTGTGGTAGGGACCCTCTCACCTCTTTCAAAAATGAATTAATGAGCCCCAGAGAATCAAGCATAAGCGACAAGTGAGGACAGCGAGGCATCTAGCACGGGCCTTCTGTTTGTGGCTCCTTGCCTCCCGGGTCTTCTGGTTGTCTCTCTTCTATCTACAACTCTTAGATATGGTGGCAGCTTCTGTGCCAACCCCTCCTGAGGATGATTAGGAAGAGAGAGACCTGCCTGATTTGGACTCTTTCTCAATGTCCTGGTAACGCTGAACGAAATCTTCCACCTGCTCTCTGCAGAAGAGATCAGGCTCCACGACGCTGAGGAGAGAGTAGAGCTCCTGGAGGCTGTTCTGGATGGGAGTTCCGGTGAGCAGGAGACGGAAGACCACTGAGAACTCAAACACACAGACCAACAAAATTAAACCCCCCCCCCACAGGCTGGAGGAAAGACTGGGTTACCCAACAATGAGTGGGAAGGACTAAGGTACATGACACGGGCAAGCTCCGGTTCCGGCTGTGTGTTTTATTTGAATAAGGAAGTGACTCCAGTTTGAACAAGGAGGAGGAGGAAGAAGAGGAAGAAGAAGAAAGAAGAAAAAAGAAGAAGAAGAAGAAAGGGGAAGAAAAAAGAAGGAAGAAGAGGAGAGGGAGAAGAAGAAAGAGGAGAGGGAGAAGAAAGAGAAGAAGAAGAAGAAGAAGAAGAAGAAGAAGAAGAAGAAGAAGAGGAAGAAGAAGAGGAGGAAGAAGAAGAAGAAGAAGGAGGAGAAGAAGAAGAAGAAGAGGAAGAAGAAGAAGAAGAAGAAGAAGAAGAAGAAGAAGAAGAAGAAGAAGAAGAAGAAGAAGAAGAAGAAGAAGAAGAAGAAGAAAGAGTCCTACAAAGAAGACAGCATTGTAAGGATGCAAGTTACACCACGTCCTGTACAAGTGTTACAGAGCAGCATGGGATACACTATTGTTACTCGGTCTTAGAGAGTTAAATTATGGGTTGCACCTGACATTGGGGAGCTTACTGAAACAAATGAGACATGTATGTATGTGCACGTGGAGATGGAGAAGTAAAAAGTTAACACACGGAGCCCTAACACTACAGGTAAGAAGCAAGACTGATACCAAAACCATGCCTTTTGTAAAACCTTATAGAATATCAAGACTTCTGTATTTTTCCAGACACTGTGCCACACGATTTCCTGAACAGTCGGGAACAAGTGAGAAAGCCAAAAATAGAAAATTCCTTTCAGTAATTAAATACTAGTAATTGGTGATGAAATAAAAAGTTAAGAGAAACAGGAATATCAGGTCCTCCCTTGGGACCCCTCCTACTGCTGGGAATCCCACCCCGCCCCTGCTTCCTCCGTACATCAGTTTGCTTTGCTCAGAAGGAGAAAGAAAAACATTAACAAGAGACATTAGATCAAGGTTGGTCAACCCCTAAGCTGACGTAACGGGAGCTATCAAAATTAATGTAACAAGATAGAAACGCCATAAACCCTATGTCTGCTATTTTAAATATCAAAATACAGTGGGCGCTATGCAGATGCGCACACATACACAGATGCACAACAAGATACACTGAGATGTTAATGCAGGAGTGGGTCAGGGGTCTTTCCCTTTCCTTGTCTGTCTAGATTTTGGCTCTGGGTGAATCATAAGAGGACACAGTGCCTTTGGAGTAAAAAGTGATGTGACGTGACCAGTTGGAGCTTACTACAGAAGTCTTGGCAACCTCCTTTTGTTCTTTCTGAAATGCCCATTCACTACCTACCCATCAGCCCCGGCTCTGCTGGTTAGACGATGTTTTTGAAGTACTTCAGCTATCTGGACTGAGATTTCTTTTTATTCTTTTTAAAGTATGGTAATCAGAATTCACGAGGTGTATTTCAGTAAAGAGTTGAGAAGATCAGAAACTGCAGGCTCACACAGGTAACCACTAGTCATGATATTTAGCTTTTCCTAGGACATGCATAAAATTTTTGATTCAAAGTAGAGTCCTTTTTTGCATCAAAACTTACAACTGGAAAATAAAAGTCAGAAACAATCTGCCTTTATAGTACTTTACAAGGTCTGTGTATAAAATACTATGTAAGTACATTCCTTATTAAATATTAAGTATTTTTCCACATAATGGCAACTTCAGTTGGTAAATGCACTGTGAGTATGACATAAAAAGTCTGGCACTAACTGTTTTCACATTTAGATCACTTCTGACTTTCATAAACAAACTGAAAACTGTATTAAAATTGACAGATATAAAAACAGACAGAATCAATCCCCTTCTCCACCTTTCAGTCCAATAAATAAATAAATGGTTTTGTTTGGTTCGCGCTCTCTCACTCGTGTTCTCTCTCTCTCTCTCTCTCTCTCTCTCTCTCTCTATCTCTTCTTTTTAAGACGAGGTCTGACTATGAAGCCCTGGCTGTCCTGGAACTCACTCTGTAGACCAGGCTGGCCTCAAACTAAGAGCTCTGCTTGCCTCTGCCTCCCGAGTGTCACCATAGCTCACCTAAATAAACGAATTCTCTTTTCAACCATCCAATGATCTGCAATCCAAAAGGACCTAAAAGGAACACTGACCTGTCCAAAATGAATCTCCCCATGTCAAATCCACAAGCCCGGGGCCCCTTTACTGTGCCTGCCTCTTCTCTCACTGTACGTCAGTAAACTGGCACAGGAGTTTATGAAGCATTCTCTTACAAGGATGGAGACCTAGAATATGACGACTGCCATCACTCAACGTGCTCCCTCCACAAGGCACGCCACAACGTGGCGGTATGAGGGGGTATCCCTCTAAGAGGTAATTAGGCCATGGCCGCTCCTTTTGAATGGGATCATGGGCCTTTAAGAGAATCATTAAGCTAGCTTTCTCTTCTCTCTCCTGCCCTTCTGCCATATGAGATCACAGTGCAAAGTCCCCAACAGCTCGATCTGACTTTCTAGCGTTCAGAATTGTGAGATAAATAAATGTCTTTTTGTTCTGACCCAGCCTGTGGTACCGTGTTAAAGCAGCACAAAGGGACTAACATGAAAACCTCCTGGGAAAGAGGCACTGTTAAGGGTCCCCAAGACGAAGGCAATGGTACCAGAGCCAGAAGATGCCTATGAGGGGGCAGCAATCTCCACAGAACGTATCTGCTTTCAAACACCCAAAAATGCAACTTCTAGGCCAGTAACTACAGAACGCTGATCAAAGGTTTTCTTTCCAACGCCTCTCTGGATCTGATTTGTTATGGGATGGAGCCAAACTTCATCACTACCAAAACGTGGAGTCTCGTGAATGAAGGAGCCTTTTAACTAGGAGAAAGACCACTTTTCACAAACATCTCTGAAAAACTCGGCGAGTCATGCCCGTGTTTCCAGAACAGTGTGAGAGGCCAAGAGAAGATGAGAGCAGTGGATCACACTTTATAACAAAGACAGCAGAGGACTCGACGGAATGGAACTGGTCCTCGTGTGGGCCACTAAATGCTTGGAACAGGTAGTGGGAAAGAGGCACAACATGCCCAATGTGTCTGCTAGGGAAACAGATTTATAGTGAGGTCATTTCTGCAAAGAAACCAAGATGATCAAAGAGAGGCGAAATGCTTCCAAAAGTGCAATGCGCTTTCCTGGAATGGGGTCACATTTGACAACCAGATTTTAATAAACATTGCCTTACAAAAGGTAAAAGGAAAGACATTACATATTCTGTCTGCCCCCAAACCCCCAAGCGATCATTTAGCCTGGAAGTAATCTGACTGAAAGAAAAAGTTTCAATTGAGTCTACGCTACTCAGGTCTAACTATTTGTTAAAAAGGTCTGACTGTGCGGCCGTCTTCCCTCACCCTCCAGAGTGCTGTGATTACAGAATGCACCTGGTTAACGTTCTTTAGGGGGAGGGATGAGGAGGCGGGGCTCCAGAGTGCTGTCAGAGCAGTGACATCACCATGCATGATACTGCAATGGTGGGTAGATGCCATTGTATAATTCTCCCAACCAAGCAGCCTCTACAGTATCAAAAGTGAATCTGGGAGTTACAGACTCTGAGTGATAATGTGAAAACTGTTCCAGCATTTGCGACAAATCCACTGCTCTGATCGGGGATGTCGGTAATGAGGGAAGGTGTGAACAGAGGGTTTGAGGGGTGGCTCTGCATCTGCTGCTCAACTTCGTTGTCAAACGAAAACCACTCTTTCAAAGTCGATCTTCAGCAACAGGCATTTAGATGAGAACCAAGGCTACCCTGTGAATTTACCTCTGAAAGTGTCCTATGCAGCAGGGAGCTCTGGTTTTTCAGTCTGTGAGCTTCATCCACAGCAAGGACACTCCAAGAGAAGCTGTGAGAGAAAATCCACTTTCAGCTTTGTGCAACTCAGAGCGTCTAGAATGCTACAGAACCGCAACTACTGTTAGAAAGACTATCACTGCCGGCCTTGAGACGCGTCCGAAGCACCTGCCTACTGACTGGACAACAGCTGCGGCACGAGGCGGTTCATTCAAGGAGCTTCCCCCCAAGACAGAGAAGATGGCAGGAAGGAAGGAGCCAAAGCCAGAGAGAGGAAAAACATTTATAACCAAGTGCCCGGTCCTGAACTTGTAGTTCTGTGTGTTTAGTCCAAAAGGACATGATGAGCAGACAGAATGAGACCAATAGGGAGACGGAGGCTCAGAAAGGTGAGGTGACTTGGTCAGGCTTACCAGAGCAGAACTGAGAGTCGAACCCGTAAGAAACCTTAAAGAGATAGCTGTGCCACAGAAGACAAAAAGGTGGGTTTAAACAAGTCCTGAACAGAACCGGGCACTACGGAGACGGCCCCCTCCTCTCCTCCTCTGTGGACCCTAAGGTCCTCAGTGACTCCTACAAAGCGTGATTTGCTGTATGTTCATAGAACAATTTATCAGGAAGTCCCAGTCAAAAAGCACATACACATACACACACGTGTGTGCATATTTCTATGCAGCTCCAACAGGCCTCAAACGTGCAATCCTCCTGCCTCAGCCTCCCAAGTGCTGAGATCACAGGCATAGATCACTACACTTTGGCTATAAAAGCACATTTCGACAACTATTTTGGGAATTCCATTGCACGTCTTCCCCAAATACAGTAAATATATATCCATGAGTGTATTCTGGAATATATTAGTTAAAATTGCAAAAGTTGAAAATAAATGTGTATTAATACTTGATAAAGCATATGGCTACATGAAAAGGCGTATGTGGTCACTGTGATACGAAGGTTAGCTGGGCGTGGTAGAACACATCTGTAACCCTAGCACTTGGGAGGTAGGTGTACAAGGATACCACAACTGTGAGGCTAGCCTCAGCTACACAGCAGGGCCAGCCAGGACTACATGCAAAACAGTCTTCAAACAAAAAATTAACCAAACAAGACATGAATATTGTATGTCCTTAAAAATTGCAAAAAAGAAAAAAAGGTCAAACAAAAGATAAAATGTAGAACCTATTAAGACTTAATTTTGCTTGTAAACATCACGGGATATCGCATTATATTTTAGACATTATCTTTTAGATGTATTTATCTGGGGGTGGCGTGTGTGTGCCATGGTATATGTGGTCAGAGGATAACTTGTAGGAGTTGATTCTTTTCTTCCCCGTGTAGGTTCTGGGATAGAGCTCAGATCCTCAGGTTTGGTTTGCATAGGAAGAGTCTATTCCAAAAACAGACAAACCACAAACCACGGGGATGGGAAGAAAATTCCACACCGACAGATGGAGAAGGAACTCGGGGGCCTGTGCCCTTTATCTCATTCGTCTTCTGCAGATGGGGGAAGGAGCCAGGGAGAGCACAAGGAGCCCAGGGACAAGACGCACTCAAGATGGATAAAGTACATGGCTGGGCAGTGGCCATGAGAGGTGTACACTGCCCGTAGGACAGTGTCACCACACTATAGAATACATCTACACTGTGGGAGTCAACATTATAAATGGTCCTCATTTATTATGTCCTTAAGCCCTCCTACCAATGTGCTTAGAGCAGATTACCTGAGACAGAGAGACAGCGTTTCTTCTGAGAATGCAACACCCGGTGCAGCTATATACATAGGAGGGTTGGCAGCACTGGGCGCTGCCACCGAAGCCCTGCTTCATTAACTGTAAAAACAGCTAATCTTGGTTGTCAACTTGACACATTTGAGAAGGGGGAATCTCAATTGAGCCACTGCCCCCATCAGACTGGCCTGTGACCACATCTCTGATGTATGTCTTAATTGCTAATTGATATAAGGCCTAGCCCACTGTGGGTGGTGTCAACCCTAGGCCTGCTAGCTGAGGAGGCCAGGAACAGTGGGCTGTAAATATGTTTCCCTCAGTATCTCTGCTTCAAGCTCCTTCTTTGTTTTCCCTCTGTGATGAGCAGTAAACTGTAAGGTGAAATAAGCCCTTCCCTCTCCGTGTGGGGTCACATATTTATCACAGCAACAGAAACAGAACTAGGACCTTGGCCTCTGTGGGCTACCCAAGCTTCATCTTCTTCATCTGTAGAGTAACCTGCCTGAGAAGGGTTTTATGAGTTCTTAAATTGTGCGTGTGTGTGTGTGTGTGTGTGTGTGTGTGTGTGTGTGTGTGTGCACATGTGCGTGCTCACAGCAGGGGTGTGGTGGTTTGAATGGTTATGGCCACCACAGACTCATGTGTTTGAATGCGTGGCCCTAGGGAGTAGCGCGATTAGGAGGTGTGGCCTTTCTCAGGCAGCTGCGAGCCGGTGGTGTGGGCTGTGCTCTCTCAGGTCTGCTGGAAGGGCAGCAAGCACGCTCACCACTGAGCCACCTCTTTAGACCCTCCGTGCACTTCTCACTCCTAACTGAACTGTGTCTTTGTGAGCTTGCCCTCTGACCAAGTTTCCTGGTACTGCTGAGCTTTCTCGTAGTTCCTTTCCAGTGACAGACCATTAACGGGGTCAGGGAGCTGACTCAGCAGGTAAAAGTTCTTGATGTGCAAGGCTGGTGGCCTAAGTTGGGTCTCTGCAACCCAAGTTAAAAAAGTCAAAAGTGCATCTGTGGTCCCAGCACACCTATGGCAAACGGGACACTGAGAGACGAGAATCAGACCTCAAGGGTCAGCTAGGCTGGAATGTGCTGCACAGTGGCAGAAAACAGTGGAAGATGGAGTATCAACTCTCTCTCTCTCTGTGTCTCTCTCTCTCCTCTCTCTCTCTCTCTCTCTCTCTCTCTCTCTCTCTCTCTCTCTCACACACACACACACACACACACACACACACAGAGGCAAGCACACAGATCCAGACACACGTGGTGGGGGAGGGCAGGTGAGCAGGCAGACCGGCCAGTTAAAAAGAAAAAGAAGGGGTGAGACAGTGAGGACTCACGGGCAGTACTCTTGCCTCGCATGTGCAATCCTGGCTTCAGTCTCTAGTACTCCCCTCCAAGTAAAATGATATTAAAATAGACGAAAGGGAATATAGGGGGAAACATACATTCCTCTTGTGGACGAGATACTATGCTTACTTCAGTAAAAGAAAATGTTAAACAGAAGCCATAAAATCTATGTTAGCCATCAAGACTTCAAAATAAGACAAACACAGGGGAGGGCAGAATTCCACAGCAGGAAGGGAACAGATGACCCTCACGGCTCATGCAACAGGTCCTGGGCAGCGCAACCTACTCACGATTTTAGAAATGAGGCATCTTTCAGGCAAATCTGGAAAAGTAAAGGAGACAAGTTAAGGAGGCTGGTGCTGGGATGTTCCGGCGCTGACCAGCTACTTGCCTGTCTTGGGGACTCTCTGGTTCCAACAGCTCTGCCTTTGCTTCCCTAGTGAGACATGAGGCACTGAACGTCCTACTAAGTCCAGACAAAAGGGAGTCAGCTAAGGGGAAGATCTCGCTTACAAGCGCCCAAGTCTTCATCTAACAAGAACTAACAATGAGACTGTAGGTACGTGTGCTGGCCAGCTCTGAGTCAAGTGCACACAAGCCAGAGTCACTGGAAGGAGAGCACTTTAGTTGTCAAAGTGCCCCCATCGGAATGGCCTGTGGCCAAGTCTGTAGAGTGTATTCTTGATTGATGGCTGATATGGGGTGCCTAGCTCTCTGTGGGTGGGGCCACCCCTGGGCTGGTGGTCCTGGGTTCTGTAAGGAAGCAGGCTGAGCAAGCCACAAAAAGCATGAGCAGCACTGCCCCGCAGCCTCTGCATCAGCTCCTGCCTTGACTTCCTGCTGACTCCCCTCAGCGATGGACTGTTACGTATAAGATGAATAAACTCTTTGTTCCTTGTGCTGCCTTTGGTATTGCTGTCATCAGAGCAAGAGAAACGGTAACTAAGACGCTAAGTGTCCCCCACTTCCCTGCTCCAGTTACCAAACAAGAGCTCCTTTCCCTCGACACTTCTGTTCATCCAACAAGAGACGCTCAAGTGACTCTGCCAAGACCACCCCCCACGAAGCAGCAGGGATGACAGAGAAGGAAGCTAACCAACACAAAGCCCCATGATCCTTCACTTCTGTGGTCACAAAGTCCCTTTGAGAATGAGGTGAAGGGTCACTTCCTTCCCTCCAGGCCCCCTAAAGTATGCTCTGTTTAAATAGAATCACAGTGGTTTTAACAACGCCTTTGACCCACATTAGGAGCTCTTGCTAGAGAAGCAGATGGCTACCTCATAGGTCGTCAGCAGCACATGAAAACCCGACTCCTGTCTTAGGTCCTGCTGACGGCGGGCTCTCTCTTCCTTGTCACCTGTGTATGTCACACAGGAAAGACCTGGAGCAAATCTGAAGCAAAGAGAAGAGGCAGACAGTGCAATGTTAGAGCCACCCATGGGACAGTGTAGGTTACCAAGCCACACTGCATGAGACAGTGCAACGTGCAGACCCCAGCAGGCCTGGCATCCAGAAAGAGTCCTGGGGCCTCCAAACCATGCCCAGGATCATGGCTAGGCCCTGATGTAAATGTTTAGGCCTTGTCTAAAGGCATGGCACTGGCTTTTAAAAGAAAACTTTCCTCACATTAGTCATTCCCTACATCGATATGAAAAGGATGACTTTCTTCAGTGCAATAAACTTCATTAAAAATGAATACTGACTTTTAAGTTGCCAGACAGAAGTGATAAGACCTGGACCCCTCTCCTGGATCCCCAGTGCCTACCTACCTTGCTTCAGTTCAGCCCTTCTAGAATAAACTCTTTAGCTGCATAAGACCCTGTTATTTTACCATATTTTTTTTACACCAGCCAGAATATCTTAAGCAATGCAAAGAATAACAGTTCATCTAATCCATTCCGTACCTCTCCATCTCTTCTTTCCAGTTGCTCAAAACAGACAAGGGACAAAGGATCAGAAATGGCCCTTCATCGTTCAGTCTCCCCACCAAGTAAATGAGGAGGGCGATGGTCTGGAACAGAGAAAAATACCAGTTCTGATCACATTTCCTCATGGGAAATAACCACAAGGTCCTCACAACCACTGGGACACACACACACACACACACACACACACATCCCTCAAACGACTGATAAGAGCCCTGAATGTCAGATTGTGAAGTGCTATCACCATGGCATTTGCCTGTGTATCCTGACTACCCTATCTTTAAGATTCTATAGATTAGAACTGCCCCAGCCCATGTGATTAACCACGTGGTATGATGCAACTGGGCTGTCTGTCAACCCAAACCCACGAATGACAGTTTTGCTCATCATCTCGGCTGAAGGGTCAATATCAATACTCTGCCTGCCTAATAGCGTCCTAACGATCAGACTCTCTGGGTCTCTACACTGTATGCTGCTTCCTTTAATACCACTAGTTAGCTTTGAATTTAGAAACCACAGGGCACCACATTCACACCGAGTTATCCTAAGAGAGATCCAGAAAGTGGATACCACACAAAACACTGCTAAAGAAGTCATAATCAACTTGATGCTAAGATGGGTAAATTATTTTTTTATAGAGAAAAGTCCTGGGCCAGGGCCATTAGCATGCCTTCTCCCAAACACATATTTTTTAAAAACTTCAAAAAAAAAAAAAAAAAAAAAAGTCAAATGAGGGCAATGGAACCATTTTTAAAACTCAGACTAGAAAAAGCAGCTCTAAGATCTCAATCCTTCAGCATGCTACTTTATGTATTTTATCCCCTAGTAAGAAACACAGTGCTGTACTGAGCGTGTAAAGATAACCATGAGCTGTGTGGACGTGAGCCGTGCTCGGTCCACAGTAACATACCTGGCAGGTCTTCCCCAGGCCCATCTCGTCTCCCAGGATGCAGCCATTCTGGCCATGGAAGCACTGGACTAGCCAGTTGACTCCCTCCACTTGGTAAGAGCGTAGACGAATCCCTAGAAATAAAAAACAGAAGCGGTCCGAAGAGAAGAGCAGAAATTCCGGCAAGCCTCGGGCTCTATGGCAGCCTCACCTCCCACACTCCAAATCTGACCAGCCACAGCACTCACTTCCCCGCTACTTCTTATGCAGACTTGGTCACCATCTGTCACTCATTCAGACTCCTAAAGCATGTTGTCTTTGTCACCTAATCCACCTGACAGAAAGTCTACGGAGCCTCACATCCCTGCTACTCAGTCCCAGAGACGAGAATTACTAACGTAGCTCATGGACAAACAGCACAGGGGCTGTGCATGCTATGGAGAGAGGCAGACCGAACTACTTCACACCACGCTTCAACAAGGAACAATGCTTGGATGTTAAACGTCTTCCACGGGTTCATTTACTTCAAACTTAGGTCCCAGCAAGAGACACAATTTGGTTGGTTGGAGGAAGCTTTAGGGTGTGGGGCTCAGCTGGAGGAAGTGGAGGAAGAAACTAGAGGAAGACCTTGGAGCAACAGCCTGACTCCACCTTTGACCTAAGCTCGCCTGTGCCACAGTATCGTGAGCTGCCTCCTCCTGCTGCCCTCTCTGGGACCGGCTCCAACTACCAGGCATCCTGCAGTGGCCTTTATCTCCACATCCTAAGTCTGCATAAATGCTGCCTTCCTTAAATTACTTTCATCGGCTATTCTGTCACTGAAAATTGGTACCAAGAAACGGGGTCACTGCTGTGATCAATCTGGCCTTGTGATTTATAGAACTGGTTTGCAAGTGGGAAGTTAAGAGCCTAGAGCTGTAGCCTAAAGAAGACCTAGAGTCCTGTAAGCTGGACACTGGTGGGCATTTAGAAAACCAGGATGCCAACAGGAATTCAGGAGTATGGATCAGAGAACAGATTTTGGGAGGATGGGAGGTGGGGGGATTTGACCTGGTGCACACTGGGAAACTAACTGCCTTTGTTCTGCTGGGGTCCTGAGGCTGAATTCAAAATGGTTCAAAATTCTTAACAAAAGGAATTTCAATACAATTCAGCATTAGACTGTGGCACAGACTCTGCTTACTACTTTTAGTCAGATTTACAGTGAGAATCCAGGGATAAGAGAGAAACATGAGAAATGTATAATTTGGCAAAGGAGGGTAAGTGAGCGAATTTATAGATGAGGCAGAAGAAGGTAAACCTGTGGGAGCCTCGTTTTGAGACTCTTACCCTGCAGACCATTAAAAGACTTAAAAACTCCTCCAAATGGGATGCCCTCCTGTTACTTTTTACAAGTAACATGCTTTGGTTTCTCCTGTCAGCTTGGAAGATGTAACTAAATCTCTTAAGTGTCTGTGAGGGTTAATTGGGGTGGGAAGAGCCACTCTATCACTAGAACAAATACAAAGGAGAAAGGCACGTGGACACTACCAATGCCTACAGAAGAAGGATCCAAAAGATACAAAGTTGCTGGCTCTACGCCTGGAGCCAGGGAGCAAGTCCAAACCCTCAACCTCTGGATGCTAGAAAGAACAAGGAAATGTGTTTCTCAAACAGGACCACAGGCCTGCTGGCGCCCAACAGTGCGGAATATGCATTCTCTTCTGTGTTGTGGAATAGCCACCAAACTAAAGGCCAGCAGACAAGCCTCAGAGGATACAACGGTGCTGACCACGATGCAGCCAAATTGGAAACTGCAAACCGAAATGTAACAAGGAAGCTTCAAGCTCCAGGAAACTAAACGACACATATTTACAAATCTTTTAAATAACCCATTTCAAAAGTCTCAAGGGAAAGAACTACACCAGTCTGAATGAAAATAGAAACCTAATATATTAAAACTTAAGCAGGCTGGAGAGATGGCTCAGTGGTTAAGAGCACCAACTGCTCTTCCAAAGGTCCTTAGTTCAAATCCCAGCAACCACATGGTGGCTCACAACCATCTGTAATAAGATCTGATGATGCCCTTTTCTGGTGTGTCTGAAGATACCTACAATGTATATAATAAATAAATAAACCTTTAAAAGAAAAAAAAAAGAGCCTCCATCAAAACTTAAGGAACAAAAATTAAGTCAAAATAGATCACAGGCTCAAGCACAAAATCTTTATGCTCTATAGAGACCACAGTTCGTTTTTCTTTTTAATTTGTGCATAGGGTACATGCATGTATGTGCTAGTGGAGCCACATGAGTGACAGTGCACTTATAGAGGTTAGAGGACAACTCTTGGGAGTCGGTTCTCCCACCACCACCTTGGGGCACCAGGACCCGAACTTAGGTCTTTAGGTCTCTACATGCAAGCACCTTCACCCACTGAGCCATCCTTCCAGCCCAAAGTCTTACTCTTGACACCAAAAACAGGCAAACAAAAAAATACATAAAATAAATCTGATAAATTTGAGCAAACTAATTGTTTTGCAAGCTCATATATGTAAGAGAAAATCCTACTATCTAGAATAGAAAAAGAACTCAAAAACGAAGTAAAAATATTCAAATTAATAATTGGATGAGAAAATCAAAGAGATAAAGCAAACAGAGATATTCACATCCAAACAACTGGAAGACATCACCAGTATTAGGAAAACAACAAAAGAAAACAACTGGAAGACATCACCAGTATTAGGAAAACAACAAAAGAAAACAACTGGAAGACATCACCAGTATTAGGAAAACAACAAAAGAAAACATCCAGAAAGGAAAAACAAAGTGGCATCCAGGGTGAGACAGCAGGTAAGGGGAAGAAATAACACTTTCTTTAAATATGCAAGCAGCCCCTGACCCAGGCACAGAACTCCCTTGTGATTGTCACAAGAAAATGATGACTTAACACAAACCAGCACACAGAGGTTTTCAACACTGCAGGAAGAGAGGTGAAACCACAAAAACAAACAAACAAACAAACAAACAAACAAACCTAAAAACAGGGCTGGAGAGATGGCTCAGCAGTTAAGAGCACTGACTGCTCTTCCAGGGGTCCTGAGTTCAAATCCCAGCAACCACAAGGTGGCTCACAACCATCTGTAATGAGATCGGATGCCCTCTTCTGGTGTGTCTGAACAGTGACAGTGTGCTCACATAAATAAAATAAATAAAACTTAAAAAAAAAAAAAAAGAGTCAGATGTTGAGATAGAAATTATCCTAAGTAGTTTAGACAGAAAAAGAGTTTAATACAGAGAATTAGGTCACTGTAAAGTTGTTGGAAAGACTAGAGGAATAGCCGTAAGGTTAGCACCTGGGTAGAACAGTGAGTCAGCACCACAGAACTGGCCCACCAAGTCAACCTCCATGAATTCGGGAAGCAGGGACGGGGGCAACAAAAACAAAAACCCAGGCCATTGCACAGTCAGCTCCAGAAACTGATTGATCACCTTCCACCTTAATCCACGCCAACATAGATGCTGTCCTAGCCAAAGCCCATGGTAAGAGCCAAGAAAAAAACTGGAAACACCTCAACCCCAACTCCAAACTGTCCGTGGCTTTCCCGCTCCATATTACATGCTTCCTTTCGTACAACCAAATCATAACAGAACCACGGGGAACTGGTTCTACGGGGAAAATACATTCTGCTTCCTAACCTCTAGTGTCCAGGTTAGTCTCTCACTCTCAGGCAGAGGGCCAAAGTGACAGTGCAAACAAACACATAAACACACACACACCAAAAAAGTCCTAAGGTTCTTTTTAATCCAAAGATCCATAACCAAATTTCCACCATTACTAATAACCAAATAAACATTCTGGTAAACCATAAAAAAGCTACTTAAACTTGTCAAATTAGAAATTACCAGTGCTGCTCAATGTCAAGAAACATTCAAACATTCCGCACTCTGTATTCTGAATACACTATGATGAGGATTTAAAAGTCCACAGCTATGGGTTAGACAGTCAACTCAGAGGTTAAGAACACTGTTGCTCTTGCAGAGACTCAAGACTCCCAGTGCCCTCATGGAAGCTCACAACTCTGGAAGTCCAGCCCCAGAGGCTCCAATGTCCTCTTCTGACCTCCATAGTTACCAGGCACCCATGCAGTACATACACACACATGCAGGAAAAACATTCACACATAAAATGATAAATCTAAAGTATTAAATTCATAACTATAAGTATTTGGCTGTGGTAATATATACATTTGATTATCTATCCCATGCATTCGAACCTGCAACCTCCTATCTGATCACTTTCTAGTAACAAGAATGCCCCTACACATATAGACTCCTCCTGGGGTATTACATGCAGCTGGATTTGATCGGCACAGATTTAAATCAGATACACATGGGGGCATGGTAAGGGAGGAGTACACTTTTGGGAGGGAGGAGAAAGTCCTGCTCAGTAAGAGGGAAAACATGTCTGCCCAGCACTGGAAACCTAACTACTCAGAAGAGGGTAAAATAACAGTACGGGTGTCTAAAAGAGCCACAATGAAAAATAATATTAACTATCTAAATCCAAAACAAACCTATCATAATGTAAATCTGTGTATGAATGTGTACGTAGCTTTAACGTGCTTCTCATCTGGGCTGACCAATGCTCCCTCCCAGAGCCAAGGCCACCTAATAAAAACCCAAATACAAGACCATATGGGACAACTGATGAGCCATTATGACTTTCCGTTAAACCAGCACTACATTCCCAGAAAACACATAAGGAAAGGAGTCTAGGGGTGTTGAATGGAGGACGCCGCGGGATGCGGTGGTTCCCGGTCCACTGGGGTCTGCACGCCTGTCGTCTCCATATCTGGAGCCTACACACCTGGTGTCTGAACACCTGGGGCTCCCACATGTGGGATCCCCACACATGGGACTCGTAGTGGCAAGTAGGCTTAACACGAAAGCACAAGAGGTAAACGACAGGACAAACTTTGCTGGACAACGCGACCAGCGTAGCTTTGAGAGTTCCTTAAGAAGTCGCAACAAGTGAGTGCGCATGCCCAGTCCGCGGGGAAACGGAGACTAGGAGGAGCTGGAGTAACCCGGAAGCTTCTGGCTGCCGGGCTGTCCCCGCGTAGGCCTGCGCCGCCGCGCGCCTTCCCGGCTCCCGCCCGCTCCCGGGCCTCCCCGGCCGGCTCACCAGTCAAGCCCCACTCCTGTAAGTCCTGTTCCTGCACCCGCGTCCGCACTGGCTCGGGTCCGTCCCCGGCCCGCAGCGCCTGCAAGAAGCGCGGCGAGCCACCCGCCATACCGAGAGGCTCCGCCCACGGCCCCGCGCCTTCGCTCCCGTGCGCCGCCGCCAGAGGGCGCAGTTCGCGCGCATTCACACGCCGCAGAAGCACGAAGGTGCGGAAGGCTCTGGTCTAAGTGTGCTTTTGCGACTGGAGCTTAGAGGCTGCCTTTGCTAAAAGCTCCGACTCCTAATTTGGGTTCCGTGGGTAGCTAACAGCAGCCTCAAAGCTTAGCAGGCTCCCCTCTTAATTTCTTATCTGTCTCCTTTAAACTTTGGGTCAGATTCCTGAGCAGCTTTCCATGTTTTCAAGTTAAGATGTGTATGCCTAAAAACTGGTACTACAAGGTCGATGAATCCTATATTTATCTAACCTTTCTCCTCATTTATGACTGAAAACACCAAAATAGCATTAACTTTATCTCCTAAGATACGTTAGTGATAAAACACATTCAAAGAAAGGAACCTGGTGTACATTCCTGTAATCTCAGCACTGGGGAGGCTAAGGCAAGAGAATTTGTGAGTTATAGCAGGAAGGTGTCAATAAATAATAGTAAATATCAAAGCTCAATTAGCAGAATGCTTGCCTCCAGTGCCCTGTAAGTTGAGCATGAGGATGAGCGCCTGTAATCCTAGCGCTGGGGAGGTGGGAGCAGGAGAACCAGAAGCTCGAGGTCATCGTCAGCTACACAAGTTTGAAACCAGCCTAGGCTGCATTAAACCTTGTCTTAAAAATAAAGTGTGAGAGAGCTTTCCTCCCCCTCAGGATTCCAAGAGTAGCCATTCAAACAGAACGTCTACTTGTGATTAAAAAACAGACAAACAAACAAACAAAAACTAATGGCCTCATTGTCCTATGAAAGACCAAAGCTGGCCCCACTATGCAGAAATAGCCCTCTAATGACTAAGGGACTTTACCCGTCCTGTTATACAGACTTCTCCAGGAACACAAAGAACCAGATCCTAGATACTTATCAACCAGATCAAAAGGGGAGGTGTCAGATACACCACGGTCATTGCATCCCTCTGGGATCAAGTCACCACTAGTATTACAACCATTTCATGGAGCAAGGTTAAAGATTTACTCAAAACAAAGAAACTGTTCTCAGTGGGTACTTGAAGATTCTCGTTAACAGTATGAAGTACTAGTGGGCTCCTAAGAATATAGTGTGTTCTCTGTCCCTTCCCAGTACAACTGAGCACATTTGCCCCCGTTTTCCCAATAGAGCTGTACTGAATCCATTCTGTACTTCACTGTTATTTCTTCCATTTGATTTAGGGGGGAGGGGCAAATGGCCGGACCTGGTTGTTGAGAGTCCCTTAAATCAGGACTCTGGGAGCACCTCTGGCCATACTCTTGGATCCCCAAATCACCTAAAATGCTCGCTAAGGGCTTGGCTTTGCGTGTCAGTTGTCATTTAACCGACACTGCAGACCATCATGTACCAGACTTCCCCTGTGCTGGGGAAATAGAATTCAGTTAATAATACAGGCAGGCAATGCCAACACCGTAGCCTGAGGCACTCCAGTTCTTCTGAATTGTTCTCCACTCAAGTGCAACCTGGTGTCTTAGTTAGGGTTTTATTGCTGTGAACAGACACCATGACCAATGTAAGTTTTATAAGGGACAACATTTGCTTGGGGCTGGCTTATAGGTTCAAAAGTTCAGTCCATTATCATCAAGGTGGGAACATGGCAGCATCCAGGCAGGCATGGTGCAGGAGGAGCTGAGTTCTACATCTTCACCCAAAGGAAGCCAGGAACAGACTCAGTACCCTCAGGCAGCTCGGAGAAGGGTCTCCAAGCCCACCCCACAGTGACACACTTCCTCCATCAAGGCCACACCTTCTAATAGTGCCACTCCCTGGGCCAAGCATTTGCAAAAACCATCACACCGGGTTCTTAAGTACAGAAAACAATTTCAGGAAATGTCTGTATGAAGTGAAGTTTGAGGTTTTTTGTTTGTTTTCTTTGTTTGTTTTTTGGGTTTTTGGGTTTGTTGTTTTTTTGTTTTTTTTGTTTTTTTTTTTTTTTAGAATTTGGGTGAGAGAAGAGTATCTTGAGGTAAAAGTATTTTGGCCTTAAGCATGTTTTAATTAGTCATTTGGTGTAGCTCCCCTGAGAGGGTAAAAATACTTGTTGTGTGTGCCTGAAGACCAAAGTTATATCCCTGGAACCACATGGTAGGAGGAGAGAATTGACTCTCACAGGATTCACACACACACACAGACACACACACATCACACACACACACACACACACCACACATACACACACACACACACACATCACATCACATCACACATTGTCACACTTCCCTACCCCTCAGTCTAATAATAAATAAAAAATAAAATCAGAGAAGGTGATTGATGTGGAACAAAAGCTATCAGCGTGGGACCGTGGGACTGGACTGACTGTGCAGCCCAGCTTGTCCCTGGCTGTGCTTCCTCAAAACCTTGTGAGGGACGTGCGACTCTTAAGGGCTTCTCTGGAATGCCTTTGCACCTGGTCTCTCTGTCTCACTTCATTCTTCCCCCCAGGTTCCAATCTGCTAACTATGTCTGCCAAAGCACTTGCCCCTTATTCAAAAGCACTCCTGTTTTGTTTTTTTTTTTTTTTAACTTAAAATAATCCAGAGACTCTGGCATTTAAAACACAGCTAAGAAAAAAGAGTAGCTGGGAAATCCCAGGTCTCTGTACCAGGTAACACGCAGGTTTTACCCTGGATCGTATATGGAATGAGTCTATAGAAGGCGAAGAGGAAGCAGGGAGACAGGAGGCCATTGCGAGAGCATGGGCAGGAGGTGGTTTATGGTCGTCACGGTGAAGAGCAGCTACGTAGATAGATACCTATATCTAGGTATACTCTTACCTATAGAGTCACCTATAGAGAAACGGAATGCAGAGGGCTGACTTTTGGAATTCAGCCTGCATACACGGTAGAAAAAGTCACATGAAGGAAAGAAGACAGGATGAGGGATTTGGAGACTGTCATGAATCCTGGAAGTACATGAAGACAGAGGGACTCCCATTCACTGTTGGTGGGAACACAAATGAGCACAATCATGAAAATATTGAGTTCCTCATCCATCTAGGAATAGAACAGTAATATGACAGAGCGGCCCCACTACTGCATATCTATCTAAAGAAGCGATGGTCACTTTCAGAGCACTATCTCACCTCCATGCTCACTGCAGCTGCTTTTCTCATAATAGCCACAATGTGGACTTAGTGGACACCGTGCAGGAGGGACTGCAGTGGGCAAGTGGAGAGGCACAGCCCCCAGGGGCTTCATCTCTGGGTGGCTTCCTGCTGCTGCTGGGCCTCCTCGTGTCCGCCATTGCTGTATTTCTCATATATCTAGCGTGGTGCGAAGGGGTCTGGGGAGACCCTCACTGCCTATAGCCTGCTGTGGTTGCCTCTTGGGAGACATCTCACTCCGTTGTGTGACTTTCCTGCAGATCAATATGAAGATGGACTTTCATAAAATAATATTGTTCAGATAAACTAATGACTACAGAACTCCTGATTTGATTTAAATAGTTTTTAGGAAGTTAGAGTAGTTGATAGAAAGTTTAAGGAGATGGTTGAGGTTCTTTTGCCAGGAAGATATAATAAAGGTAGAAGTAAGAGGCGAATGCCGGGGTTGGGGATTTAGCCCAGTGGTAGAGCGCTTGCCTAGCAAGCGCAAGGCCCTGGGTTCGGTCCCCAGCTCCGAAAAAAAGAAAAAAAAAAAAAAGAGTAGAATGCCCCGTGCCTTGCAGAGTAGTGAGGGCCTCAGAGGCTAGAAAGGGAACACAGTGAGCTCTCATGCACTGCAGACCCACAATTGTACTTGGGAGAGAAATAGGTTTGCGATAGGTTAACGATCAAATAAAACATTCACTCTAGGTTGGGTCTCAGTCCCTGGAGCTTATGATCTGGGGATGCGGTCACAGGTTTTGGTGTGCACCATGAGAAGATGGGGTTACTCTTTGTAAACCATTCTATAAGGAGTGTAAGAATAGACAATAGATGACTCGCCAGGTTAACTGAACAACTCTTCAAAAATAAGACGTAAGGCAGATGAGGATCTGTTTCTGTTAAATACAAATTGTTGTCAGCTAAGCATAGGAAAAAATTGCTACTATAGACGGGCTTGCTTAAATGTTGTTAATCGGTGACAACAGAATTATTTTTTTTTCCTGTGTCAATAATTTTAATGAGAAGTCCCGCTTCTCCAGAAGCCTCTGCTGGCTGCTCTGAAGTCCTTCCCGACTAGTGGACAGTAAGTAACGCAGCTGGGGCGAGCATCTTGGCCTCCAGGCCGCTGCTGGACTCCGCGCTGTTAGGCAAGGAGCAGTCTGGCTCTTGTCTCCTCTTAGGAGGGACGTACCCGCTGAGGCGGGAGGCCAAGCTGCGTCTCCCGAGGTGGTCTACCTGAGCTCCATCCTCTTCTTGTCAGGACCGTGCACAACACGGTGCCTCATGAGACTTTGTTTCACTGCAAACGTCTGGCCACTGCCAGCGTGCTCACACACAGATGGGCACTTTTCCTCACGGAAGGAGAGTATGTGGCTCTGCAGGTTGAACACGGCTGTGTAGGTTCCTCCACAGCCTTCCCGCGGACAGCGGTACACATCCCTCTCTGGAAGGTGGGTCTTCGTGTGCTTACAACAGAATTATTGCTTTTGGGGTTACAATGTCCTTGTAGAGAGACAGATAGATGGGAGAAGTTTAGTTAAGCGTGAGTTCCAAAAGAACACACAATCAATAATCCTCTTGTAATTTCCTTTTGTGTTATGATTTCAGTCTGTTCTTAAAGAACCTGTTCTTTTGGTGACTGTTTTTAGAGAGTATGGCTATGAGGTAATCTTTTTTTCTCACGTGGAGAACTTTTGTCTTTGATGGTATAAAAAGTCTAAGAGAAAAAATAAAGTTGTTGAAGCCTGTTGAAGTTTTCCCTGTCCACTAAATGCATGTTATGTGTATGTATGTGAAATGATTGGAGCTTTGCTCCATCTGCCCAATGTGTGAGGGTGTGTGTGTGTCTGTGTGTCTGTGTGTGAAGCAAGCTTCAACTTCATTATACACACACAGCTTGCTTCATTCAATGAGTATGTGTAAGGTGACATATATACATACAAATTGTAATACATATGCATACATGTGTAACATACCGATATGGGTATGTGTGCATGTACACATATATGTACATGTATGTATGTGGCCTTTTGAGATAAGAGTCTTGCTGTGTAGTCCATGCTGTACTCACTATGTAGCCTACCCTGGCTTTGAACCCATGATCTCACTTCCTCAGCTTTCTGAGTGCCAGAACTGAGGGCATGAGTCACCACACACACGATGGACTACCACTCAGTCATTAAAGGAACGAAATTCTGTCCTTTACAACAACGTGAATGAGCCCAGATGGCTCATGTTAGACAAAGTGAGTCTGGCACAGACAGAAAAATATGGGACATTCTCAGTTCAGCTGGACACCAAAAATCTTGGTGTCATGGATATAGAGGGGTAGAATAGTAGATACTAGAGTGGCTTCATTACTTTTCTGTTGTTGTGATTAAACACTAAGACTAGGAAGGCTTTATTTAATTTCTAGTTCCAGAAGGATAAACATCCATCCACATCACGTGGCATGTGGCACTCATGTCTTAAACCGAAAGCACAAAGAGAGCTATCAAATTAGCAATGTGAGTCTCTAAGTTCTCAAAGTCTTCTCGAATGACATACTTCCTGCAGCAAGGCCACACTTCCGAAACCTCCCCAAGCAGTGCTGCCAGCTGGGAGCCTATCCCCATTCCAACCAGCATGTAGAGAAGAGGTGGGGTCAGGATGGAGGAGGGCAGTTAGAGGGACAGGGATACAGGTGCATAGGAAGAACAATCTTTACTGTTGTTTGTACAGTAAGGTGCCAGTGCTTGGCAAAAAATTAACTGAAGATTGAAATGAACCCGTAGAAATAACTATGAGTGTTCCCAACACAAGAACAGGTGTTTGGGGTGCTGGAGATGCACGTTTCTGCCATTAGACATTGTACGCATGACTGCAATGTCTCAACGTATTGGTTATGTTTGCCTTACGGTTGTTAAACATTTGCCTGCCCCAGAATAGGTACCCGACTGATTAATCCAGGTGTGTGGAAGCAATTCCAAATTTAAGACCTGTACTTGTTAAACCTTGACACACAGGGAAGATTCCCGGGATGGGCCAGTCACAGCACAGAAAGCTGAAGAAACATGGTGATGATTCTCATGATTCAGCCTTGACTGGAAATAAGTCAAGTCCTAACCCGGGCTATACAGGTGTATTCATTTTAATTCTTCCTGTGATTTCTCCACGGATGAAGGCAAGCATCTGGCAACAGCATCTCAGTGAGATTAGCAATCATTAAATTACCCCTAAAACCATGACCTTTGCAGCTCCTTCCAAAACAAGCGTGATTAAGCACAGGTTACCTGCAGGTCATGTTTGCTCTCTGTGTCCTTGCTCCGTGGGGTCACAGTAGTTCACTGGCAGCATCCAGTGAGGCAGACACGAGGCTGTAACGGCGGCAACTACAGAGAGAAGTTTGTGCAGATTTTTACTTTTGGACTGAAGAGGATGTCAGTGCCCTACAGTGAATGAAAGAGACTTCAGTTTTCCTTCTCAAAAAAGGGGAAACTACATTCTAAATTTAAGGTGATAATCTATTTTTAGCATTAAATAATATATACGGTATTTTGAAAGTGGTTGGTTCATTGGTTGGAGTTTTATTTTTGTTTTTTTGTTTTTTTTTCCATTTTATTAAATTGGGTATTTCTTATTTACATTTCAAATGTTATTCCCTTACCCAGTTTCCATGCCAACATCTCCCAACCCTCCCCTCCCCTTCTATATGGGTGTCCCCTCCCCATCCTCCCCCCATTACCGCCCTCCTCACAAGAATCCCGTTCACTGGGGGTATAGCCTTGGCAGGACCAGGGGCTTCCCCTTCCACTGGTGCCCCTGCTAGGCTATTTATTGCTACCTATGCAGTTGGAGCCCAGGGTCAGTTCAGTAGTTTGCTGCTGGCATTCGCCTATGTATTTGCCATATTCTGGCTGTGTCTCTCAGGAGAGATCTACATCCAGTTCGTGTCGGCCTGCACTTCTTTGCTTCATCCATCTTATCTAGTTTGGTGGCTGTATATGTATGGGCCACATGTGGAGCAGGCTCTGAATGGGTGTTCCTTCAGCTTCTGTTATGAACTTTGCCTCCCTATCCCCTCCCAAGGGTATTCTTGTTCCCCTTTTAAAGAAGGAGTGAAGCATCCGCATTTTGGTCATCCTTCTTGAGTTTCATGTGTTCTGTGCATCTAGGGTAATTCAAGCATTTGGGCTAATAGCCACTTATCAATGAGTGCATACCATGTGTGTTTTACTGTGATTGGGTTACCTCACTCAGGATGATATTTTTCAGTTCCATCCATTTGCCTATGAATTTCATAAAGTCATTGTTTTTGATAGATGAGTAGTATTCCACTGTGTAGATATACCACATTTTCTGTATCCATTCCTCTGTTGAAGGGCATCTGGGTCTTTCCAGCTTCTGGCTATTATAAAAAAGGTTGCTATGAACATAGTGGAGCATATGTCTTTGTTGTATGATGGAGCATCTTTTGGGTATATGCCCAAGAGAGGTATAGCTGGGTGCTCAGGTAGTACAATGTCCAATTTTCTGAGGAACCTCCAGATTGATTTCCAGAATGGTTGTACCAATCTGCAATCCCACCAACAATGGAGTAGTGTTCCTCTTTCTCCACATCCTCGCCAGCATCTGCTGTCGCCAGAGTTTTTGGTCTTAGCCATTCTGACTGGTGTGAGGTGGAATCTCAGGGTTGTTTTGATTTGCATTTCCCTTATGACTAAAGATGTTGAACATTTCTTTAGGTGATTCTCAGCCATTCAACATTCCTCAGCTGTGAATTCTTTGTTTAGCTGTGAACCCCATTTTTTAATAGGATTATTGTCTCCATGCAGTCTAACCGAGAGTTCTTTGTATATTTTGGATATAAGCCCTCTATCAGTTGTAGGATTGGTAAAGATCTTTTCCCAATATGTTGGTTGCCATTTTGTCCTAACAACAGTGTCCTTTGCCTTACACAAGCTTTGTATTTTATGAGATCCCACTTGTCGATTCTTGATCTTAGAGCATAAGCCATTGGTGTTTTCTTCAGGAAATTTTCTCCACTGCCCATGTCTTTGAGATTCGTCCACACGTTTTCTTCTATTAGTTTGAGTGTATCTGGTTTGATGTGGAGGTCCTTGATCCACTTGGACTTAAGCTTTGTACAGGGTAATAAGCATGGATCGATCTGCATTCTTCTACATGTTGACCTCCACTTGAACCAGCACCATTTGCTGAAAAAGCTATCTTTTTTTCCATTGGATGGTTTTGGCTCCTTTGTCAAAAATCAAGTGACCATAGGTGTATGGGTTCATTTCTGGGTCTTCAATTCTATTCCACTGGTCTATCTGCCTGTCTCTGTACCAATACCATACAGGTTTTTTTTTTTATCACTATTGCTCTGTAATACTGCTTAAGTTCAGGGATAGTGATTCCCCCGGAAGTCCTTTTATTGTTGAGGATAGTTTTAGATATCCTGGGTTTTTTGTTATTCCAGATGAGTCTGCAAATTGTTCTGTCTAACTCTATGAAAAATTGGATTGGAATTTTGATGGGGATTGCATTGAATCTGTAGATTGCTTTTGGTAAAGTGACCATTTTTACTATATTAATCCTGCCAATCCATGAGCATGGGAGATCTTTCCATCTTCTGAGATCTTCTTCAATTTCTTTCTTCAGAGGCTTGAAGTTCTTATCATACAGATCTTTCATTTGCTTGGTTAAAGTCACACGGAGGTATTTTATATTATTTGGGACTATTATGAAGGGTGTCGTTTCCCTAATTTCTTTCTCAACTTGTTTCTCTTTTGTGTAGAGGAAGGCTACTGAATTATTTGAGTTAATGTTATACCCAGCCACTTTGCTGAAGGTGTTTATCAGGTTTAGTTCTTCTCTGGTTTAATTTTTGGGATCACTTAAATATACTATCCTATCATTTGCAAATAGTGATATTTTGACTTCTTCCTTTCAAATCTGTATACCTTTCATCTCTTTTTGTTGTCTGGGTTCTGGCTAGGACTTCTAGAATTATATTGAGTAAGTAGGGAGAGAGTGGGCAGCCTTGTCTAGTCCCTGATTTTAGTGGGATTCCTTCACGTTTCTTTCCGTTTAGTTTAATGTTAGCTACTGGTTTGCTGTATATGGTTTTTCTATGTTTAGGTATGGGCCTTGAATTCCTATTCTTTCCAGGACTTTTATCATGAAAGGGTGTTGAATTTTGTCAAATGCTTTCTCAGCATCTAATGAAATGATAATGTGGTTTTTATCTTTCAGTTTGTTTATATAATGGATTACATTGATGGTTTTCTGTATATTAAACCATCCCTGCATACCTGGGATGAAGCCAACTTGATCATGATGGATGACTGTTTTGATGTGCTCTTGGATTTGGTTTGCAAGACTTTTATTGAGTATTTTTGCGTTGATATTCATAACGGAAATTGTTCTGAAGTTCTCTTTCTTTGTTGGGTCTTTGTGTAGTTTAGGTATAAGAGTAATTGTGGCTTCATAAAAGGAATTCAGTAGTGCTCCATCTGTTTCAATTTTGTGGAATAGTTTGGATAGTATTGGTATGAGGTCTTCTATGAAGGTCTGATATAATTCTGCACTGAACCCATCTGGATCTGGGCTCTTTTTGGTTGGGAGACTTTTAATGACTGCTTCTATATCTTTAGGAGTTATGGGGTTGTTTAAATGGTTTATCTGTTCCTGATTTAACTTTGGTACCTGCTATCTGTCTAGGAAATTGTCCATTTCCTCCTGATTTTCAAATTTTGTTGAATATAGGCTTTGTAGTAGGATCTCATGATTTTTTGAATTTCCTCTGATTCTGTAGTTATGTCTCCCTTTCCATTTCTGATTTTGTTAATTTGGACACACTGTGTCCTCTGGTTAGTCTGGCTAAGGGTTTATCTGTCTTGTTGATTTTCTCAAAGAACCAGCTTTTGGTTCTGTTGATTCTTTGTATGGTCCTTTTTGTTTCTACTTGGTTGATTTCAGCTCTGAGTTTGATTATTTTCTGCCTTCTACTCCTCCTGAGTGTATTTGCTTCTTTTTGTTCTAGAGCTTTTAGGTGTGCTGTCAAGCTGCTGACATATGCTCTTTCCTGTTTCTTTCTGCAGGCACCCAGAGCTATGAGTTTTCTTCTTAGCACAGCTTTCATTGTGTCCCATAAGTTTGGGTATGTTGTACCTTCATTTTCATTAAATTCTAAGAAGTTTTTAATTTCTATATTTCTTCCTTGACCAGGTTATCATTGAGTAGAGCATTGTTCAACTTCCATGTATATGTGGGCATTCTTCCCTTATTGTTATTGAAGACCAGCTTTAGGCCGTGGTGGTCTGATAGGACGCATGGAATTATTTCTATCTTTCTGGATCTGTTAAGGCCTGTTTTCTGCCTGATTATATGGTCAATTTCGGAAAAATGACCATGAGGTGGTGAGAAGAAGATATATCCTTTTGCTTTAGGATAGAATGGTCTATAAATATCTGTTAAGTCCATTTGGTTCATGACTTCTGTTAGTCTGTCTATGTCTCTGTTTAATTTCTGTTTCCATGATCTGTCCATTGATAGAGTGGGATGTTGAAATCTCCTACTGTTATTGTGTGAGGTTCAATGTGTGCTTTGAGCTTTAGTAAGGTTTCTTTTATGTATGTAGGTGCCCTTGTATTTGAAGCATAGATATTTAGGATTGAGAGTTCATGTTGGTGGACTTTTCCTTTGATGAATATGAAGTGTCCTTCCTTATCTTTTTTGATGACTTTTAGTTGAAAATCGATTTTATTTGATATTAGAATGGCTACTCCAGCTTGCTTTTTCAGACCATTTGCTTGGAAAGTTTTCTGTCAAGGCTTTTCCTCTGAAGTAGTGTCTTTCTTTTTCTCTGAGGTGTGTTTCCTCTAGGCAGCAAATAGCTGGGTCCTCATTGTGCATCAAGTTTGTTAATCTGTGTCTTTTTATTGGGAAATTGAGTCCATTGATGTTGAAACATATTAAGGAATAGTGATTGTTGTTTCCTGTTATCTTCATATTTGGAGGTGAGATTATGTTAGTGTGCTTGTCTTCTCTTCGTTTTGTTGCAAAATGATTAGTTTCTTGCTTTTTCTAGGGTGTAGCTTGCCTCCTTGTGTTGGGCTTTGCCATTTATTATCCTTTGTAGCACTGGATTTGTAGAAAGATATTGTGTAAATTTGGTTTTGTCATGGAATATCTTGGTTTCTCCATCTAATTTAATTGAGAGTTTTGCCGGATACAGTAACCTGGGCCGGCATTTGTGTTCTTTTAGGGTCTGTATGACATCTGTCTAGGATCTTCTAGCTTTCATAGTCTCTGTTGAGAAGTCTGGTGTAATTCTGATAGGTCTGCCTTTATATGTTACTTGACCTTTTTCCGTTACTGCTTTTAATATTCTTTCTTTGTTTTGTGCATTTGCTGTTTTGACTATTATGTGACGGGAGGAGTTTCTTTTCTGGTCCAATCTATTTGGAGTTCTGTAGGCTTCTTGTATGCTTATGGGCATCTCTTTGTTTAGGTTAGGGAAGTTTTCTTCTATGATTTTGTTGAAGATATTTACTGGTCCTTTGTGTTGGGAGTCTTCATTCTCGTCTATACCTATTATCTTTAGGTTTGATCTTCTCATTGTGTCCTGGATTTCCTGTATGTTTTGGGCCAGTAGCTTTTTCTGTTTTACATTATCTTTGACAGTTGTGTCGATGATTTCTATGGAATCTTCTGCGCCTCAGATTTTCTCTTCTATCTCTTATATTCTGTTGGTGATGCTTGTATCTATGGCTCCTTGTCTCTTCCTTTGGTTTTCTATATTCAAGGTTGTTTCCCTTTGTGCTTTCTTTATTGTTTCTATTTCCACTTCCAATTCCTTCACCTGTTTGATTGCGTTTTCCTATCATTCTTTCAGGGGGTTTTTGTGTTTCCTCTCTAAGGGCTTCTATTTGTTTACTTGTGTTTTCCTGCATTTCTCTAAAGGAGTTCTTTATGTCTTTTTTAAAGTTCTCCATCATCATGATCAAATATAGATTTTGCTTTTCTGGTGTGTTTGGATATTCAGTGTTTGCTTTGGTGGGAGAATTGGACTCTGATGATGCCATGTAGTCTTGGTTTCTGTTGCTTGGATTCCTGTGCTTGCCTCTCACCATCAGTCTGTCTCTGGTGTTACCTTGTTCTACTATTTCTGGCATTGGCTTGACCATCCTATAGGCCTGTGTGTCAGGAGTGCTGTAGACCTGTTTTCCTGTTTTCTTTTAGCCAGTTATGGGAACAGAGTGTTCTGCTTTCAGGGTGTAGTCGTTCCTGTCTACTGGCTTTCCGCTGTTCCTGTGGGCATGTGTCCTGAGTCCACCAGGCAGGTCACTTGGAGCAGAAAAGTTGGTCTTACATCTGGTCTCGGGCATGAAGTCGCTCCTCAGTGCTGGGTTTCAGCTCTCTGTGAGGGCAGCAACCAGAAGGGCCTGCCCCTACTTTTGGGTCCCTGTGCACGGGGGCCCCTAATGGCGTTAGGTGTTTTCCTCTAGAGTCAGAAATGTGGGCAGAGAGTAGTCTCCTCTGGTTTCCCAGGCGTGTCTGCCCCTCTGAAGGTCAAACTCTCCCTCCCACTGGATTTGGGTGCAGAGAGCTGTTTGACTGGGTCCCTTCAGATCTGGGCGCAGTCTGGACCGCAGGGCTCCTGCAGCTTAAGTGCCCCTATCTTCCTGTTCCCAGAGGCCCTATACAGTTTCCTCTTGGGCCAGGGATGTGGGCAAAGGTGGGCAGGAGTGGCGGTCTCTCCTGCCCTGTAGTCTCAGGAGTGCCCACACGTCTGGGCGATGAGCTCTCTCTCTCACGGGGTTTGGGAGCAGGGAGCTGTGGGCCAGGATCAGCGAGGTTTGGGCGCAGCTAGAAACTGGAAGTCTGTTTTTGTTTTTTGAATCAAGGTCTCTCTACATAGTTCTGCTTGTCCTAGAACTCACTCTGTAAAACAGACTGGCCTCAAACCTCTGCCTCTTGAGTGCTAGGATACAAGGCGCTCACGACCACATCCAGCTGACATATTTTAATAGGTTGTCTTTTATTTATCCTATGATAGTTTCACACATGTAAACATTGAACCTTAATCATATCCCCTCCTATACACCAAGACATTCCCCCTCTCTACTTCCTGCCCATCCTCTTCCTCCTTCCTTTTGAAACCCTTGAGTCTGATTAGTGTTTCCTGATGGAATGCAGTGATCTTGTTGACTTCATCTTGTGCTGGTCTTACACAGTGAGCTCATGAGTGCACTGACCATACCATATCCAAAAGATAGCATTACACAGCACCCTTGCCCATTAGACAGTCAGAAGGCACCTTAACAATGTGACCATTTAGTAGGGTGACAGTTTCCGAGATTTCCCACTGGGCTTTTTGGACATCCCAAACTATTAGACTTTTGACCAAGTGTGAATTCCCTCCTATAGAGCAGGCCTCAAATCCAATCCACAAATCAGTTGGTTACCCTGGCAACCTTCATTACATCAGTGACCAAATCTTGTCTGTTGTAGAAAACAATATGTAGTAATGTAGAATGGTGTCATTATACAGGTGAAGGCAGGTACAAGATAGAACGAAGCCTGTTGTTGGATGAGAAGGAAGGATGGGCAGGAGAAAAGTTTTAGAGGGGGGAGGAGACTGGAACAGGAGATGAGGGAGAGGCAGCCAGGAGAACATGGAGGCCGATGTTAAGATTCCTCTCTGCACATTTACAGGTTGTTATGAATATTCCTTAAGGGATGGATGTGTACAGGGCTTTGTGTGTCTAGGTAGGCAAATTATATATTATCAATTGGATCAGGGGTTATTGTGTTGTGTGTTCTCTCATGTAGTGATTTAATTGAATTTAAGAGAGTATGTGGTGGCTGGAGATATTGGGCTGCCATGGAATTGGGATGTGTATGTCTGGCATGGTGGCAACCTGCCTTAGGAACTAGATGGGTAGAGAGATTGTTGCCAGGCTCAGAGAGAAGCCATCGGCAGTGTGATATGGGATGAAACAGAGCAGGTGAGACACTTTGCTGACTGGGATGAAGATGTCTACCAGATATCTTGGGGCACTACGGTGCCAGATCTAGTGAGGGGTAAAAGACACCAGTTTTTTCTAATTTTGCAGCAACATAGTACATTAAAAGCCCAGTCACTTCAGGGAATCCATCCTCCTCAGTAAGGGCACTGCACTGGAATGTTGTCAAGTAAATGTTTGAGAACATAGCCTGGATATTGTAGGCAACTCTGAACTGAGACCTACCCTCGGGACTTTCATTTGCCTGGTTTCTTTTTTCCCTTAATGCCTTTGACTATCATTCTGCCATCAAATTGGTTCTATACGATTTCACATTTTCTGTTCTTTTTCTGAGCAGTAAGTGATCTGTGTGGTTCACTTTATAGCCTCTGAAAAGTCTGAGTTTGTTGACTTTGGAATTTAGCTTTTCAAGCATATTTCCACATAAAGAGCAGGTTATCTAAATTATAAGGTTCCACAAAGGCAAAATGGTCCCCAAATGTCTTTGGGCACTTGTCTCTAACCAAAACCACAACCCTAAGGATTCTTCCAGCCTTCTTTTTCTTTTCCCTAATCAGCAGGAACCCCAAGATGTCCTATGCCCTTGCTCCATAAAGCCTGAATCTTAGGTTGGAAAAATGAACATACCTGGTGCATACGTGCTTACATTCCTAAGACAACTAGAATGTGAGCCCAGGGGTGCTCCCATCTTCACCCCCAAAACTGTCATAGTCTTTATAATCAGGCCATTCCAGTGATTAGAAAAGGCTTCAAAAAGCCTATGTGATTCTGAATACAGATGGAATATGTAAAGTATATTTGGAGAGCATACAAAATGTTTAATTTATTGAGATTGTAGAATAGTAAAGGAATTTCAGAAGAAAAAAAAAGCCTATGTGACATAGTCATTTAAATGAGGAGAAATGATGTTACCTACCATATGAGGTGAACATTTGATTTATAAGAAACTGAAAGTGAATTTGAATGTCCAAGAGTATTGTGAAGGACCCAAAGACTTTAGTTGAGAATCACACAGTGTCTGAATTGCACCAATGAAGACAAATAGGAAGTCAAACCTCATTGTTGAGGTTCAATGGGAATCTCATTAGCTGGGGGAGAGGTGTGTCCATAAAGATAGTAGTTTCCCTATTTTTAGAGCATATAGGTGTGGATTCTGAAGATACACACACACACACACACACACACACACACACACACACACACACACACTCATGTTATGGAGGTCATGGTTAGCCAGATTTGGCACATTACCTATTTCCAAGTGTCCACATTCTTCTCTGTGATGTGATTGGTCGTGCAAGCCCTCACTCACACGACTTCGATGACTTCTGGTGTTTTTCAGTGGGAAGAGCCCGTGGGTTTGTTTTTGTAATGTAGATGGATGGACATGTTGTATAAGGAGGCAGAGAAAGGAAGTGAGTGAATGAAGTCCTGAGTCAGTGTGTGCTGTTGACGTAGGCACAGTCATGTCCAGGGCCCTTAGTCTCAGACCCATGGGGAAATGACAGAGCCTCCCCTGGGTTAGACTCAGGGAAATGGCAAAACCTTCCCTTATGGTCCATGCATGGATGTTAACTGTGCCTGCAGACAATGTCCACAGAAGCTTTCTCCCTCTGGAGATTTATGGCCTGATGACCGCTTTCCCACAGAAACGGCTCCCACCAAGACTAGCTAGCTACCCTCTGTGATCCAGCTGTGTATCGTAAGTCCCGCCTCCTTGTGCAGTGGTGGCAGTAACCTCTCTATTTAACTCTGTATAACGATGGTGAACTTCTGGGGTACTGCAGTTTCTCCACGAGAGAGCCCAGCTTTTCCGTGTCCATTTGTCTGTTGTTTCCTCATTCCCTCATCATCCTCAGTCAGTCTATTGCTGGAGCCATACTGGATGCAGCAGTTTTGCTATAGCACGAGTTGAAGTTCTAAATATGCTAGCTTAGAGGAAAGCTCTCCAAAGCAGGAAGGGCTGTGCTGGTAACTCTTTCCTATACCAGAATGAATGAATCTCACTAAAAGGGTATCAATGCATATCCACAGAGCTCTGGAATTAGTATGGTTATCACACAATAATAGAGTCCTTTCCTATACTGAATATATATGGAACGGTTTCCAATTTTTCACTGCTAATGCCAATCTGGGTGCATGCCAGCTCATATATTCACTTCAGGTAGGAAGTATCCTATTCTGCGTTTACAAGGTTGTTGGGTTTGGTTTGGGTTTTTTAAATTTTATTTATTTTATGTGCACATGTCCTGGTACATGGTCAGAGGACAACTTGCAGGAATCGGTTCTCACCATCTATCGCATGGGTCCCAGCAATCGATTGATCTCAGGTTGTCAGGCTTATCTGTGAGAGCCTCTACTGCACTGAGCCATCTCAATGGGCTCTATTTCTCATTTCAGAAATGATAAAATTAATGAAAAAATGTTGACCTCCTGAAAACTACTTAGTGCTAGAGTCCTCACAGTCGACAACTGCAGCTAAACGCGAGCTCACTTGCAAGTTGCGATATACAGTTTTGCTCACAAGTATGTGCAGCTGTTTCTGCAGGAACCTGGCAAGGGAATCGATGGGCAAATGGAGCTTACACTCGGGATAAACGCTGGTACGCCGTTCTCCAGGGAGGCACGCCGCCCCTCTCCACTTATGTTGTGGGTTATTCTGGTTCACTTCTCTAGCTCTGAATAAACCAACCTTTTGTTTTGTAGTGTTATGAGGGAAATAGATCTCACGGTCTAAAATTTCTTTGGCTACTTATCTAATCGAATACCATTTTATAAACTGGTTGGCCAGGCTTTTGTTGTTGTTGTTTAAAAAAAAATGGCTATCCATATACTTCATCTTTTGTTATGATCAAACATTTTAGATCTTAAACCTTTGGTGAATATGTTATAAATGTTTCCATGTAGAAAATTATGACATTGCTGTGATTTATCCCTTGTCAAGCATCCCTTATGTGTAGAAGTTTGGAGTTCTGTGTGTAGAACTGTTTACATAGTTTTTTCTTTTTTATCTTTTAATAAGAAAAGCTTTTTATGGGGCTGGAGAGATGGCTCAGTGGTTAAGAACACTAGCCGTTCTTCCAAAGGTCCTGAGTTCAAGTCCCAGCAACTACATGGTGGCTCACAACCATCTGTAATAGGATCTGATGCCCTCTTCTGGTGTGTCTGAAGGTAGCTACAGTGTACCCATATTAATAAAATAAATATTTAAAAAAAAAAAGAAAAGAAAAGCTTTTTATTACATCAGCATTTTCTTAGTTGTTTATCTAGGGCTTTTTCTTTAAACATTCGTCTCTCAGGTTTGTATTTTATTCTTCATAAAATCAAAATCTAATTTATTTCCCAAGCAGGGAGCAGTCATCTTTTATCCCAGGGATTTGAAATAACAACTTTACTACTGCTCAACTCCCGTATGTATGAGTGTGTGTGTGGTCAGTAGTCTACCGTATGTATGAGTATGTGTATAGTCAGTAGTCTCCCGTATGTATGAATGTGTGGTCAGTAGTCTCCTGTATGTATGAGTGTGTGGTCAGTAGTCTCCCGTATGTATGAGTGTGTGTGTGGTCAGTAGTCTCCTATATGAATGAGTGTGTGGTCAGTAGTCTCCTATATGTATGAGTGTGTGGTCAGTAGTCTCCCGTATGTATGAGTGTGTGTGTGGTCAGTAGTCTCCCGTATGTATGAGTGTGGTCAGTAGTCTCCCGTATGTATGAGTGTGTGGTCAGTAGTCTCCCATATGTATGAGTGTGTGGTCAGTAGTCTCCCGTATGTATGAATGTGTGTGTGGTCAGCAGTCTCCTCTATGTATGAGTGTGTGGTCAGTAGTCTCCCGTATGTATGAGTGTGTGTGTGGAAAAGCAGACAGTGCTCTTAACCACTGAGCTATGTCTGCAGCCCGAGACTTGATTGTCTTCACAGTATTAAAATTCCTTACTAGGAATAAAATAGAACAGGACTGTTCTATGACTTTCAGAGTTTTCTGTTTGCCTCATATAGTTTTTGAATATTTCTTTTTGGAATATCCATAGGAATTGTCTAGTTTCGCTTGCTATTGTCAATGAGCCCATTATTTTCTTACCCCTTCTGGTTGGTATAGATGAAAGTCATAGAATCATGTATGTTGGTGTTTTCTGTGATAGTTGTGATCAGGAGATTATTAAGTCTACAGCAGCAGGAAAACGATGGTGTATCAGATTGGACACTTGGCCATTTAGTAGAAACTAGCCGAGGCTGCCTCAGAGACTAAAAGTTAGTCAGAGCCTCTGAGCCGCAGGGGTCCCAAGCAATACACATTTTGGGGGAGTGTGTGACTTATGCAGAGAAAAGTGTGTATAACTGGTCTATTGTTTTAGTGGGCCTTTTTTTGTTTTTGTTTGTTCGTTCAGTTGGTTTGTTTGAGTGGATTTTGGAGAACAGGGTTTTAATTTTGGACAAGTGAACCCAGGTAATAACTTTATGGAATTTGACAAATTGTCTCTTTAAATGGACTAAAAGTGGTTCCCCAGAAGTCAGCTTTTGTTTGGTTGTTGGGTAGGAGTTTAGGACCACATATACGGCCACAGATAAGCTGTCAGTTGAGGTAACAACTTTGGGGGTGACTCGCAGGTACTTAAGTACTCTCAGCACTCTCAGTAGTTCCATGCTCTCAGGAACTTGTTGATGTTGTTGGATCATTTATCAGTGAATTAGGATCACAATTAGGGGACATTTCCCTCTCTGTTGACAATTCTCTCTATTCTATGTGTACTGATTAAAGTCCAGTCTTTGGAGACTCCATGACCTTCCTGATTAAGAGGACAAATGACTTACCAGAGAGGCCCCATAGTTCCCTGGGTCTTGATTGATCCCACAGGTCAAGGGTCAATCTATCAGCTTCATTTTTGAGTGACTCATCTCCATGGGGTAAGCCTGTGAGCTTTATCATTAACCATACCTTATCTTTAAGTTTCATCCTCTGTAAACCTCGTATAACTTAGATTTCCTGTGACTTGGCTTTGTACCTTTGGGAGAGCTGTTGTTATTTTTAATTTTTAAGACAAAAATCTTATAGAAAATGTATCTTTACTTAAAACATTTGCCCTTTTCATCAAAAGTATAATCTTCTATAATATTCTTCACTATCTCTCTTGCCTACTTACTGTTTTCAATTTTATTTTTTGTAAAGAAAAGTTGATTCTAAATTCCATACATGGCCCAATGTAGCAGATTAAGAATATCTGTACATCTGTAAGATGCTATATCTGATTTAAAGAAGGAACTCATAAAAAGTGGGAGGGAGGCTGGAGGATGGCTCAGTGGTTAAGAGCACTTTCTGCTCTTCCAGAGGATCTGAGTTCAAACCCCAGCAACCACATGGTGGCTCACAACCATCTGTAGCGTGATCAGATAGCATGCAGGTACACATGCAGATAGAGCACTCATGTGCATAAAACAAATGAATAAATACAATGTTTTCTAAAAATGGAAGCAGCCGCGTGGGATGATGATGAAGCTGGTGATGAAGGAACAGAGCTGTACCCACAGACACCTAGCACTCCGAGTGTTCACTGCAAGAATTAGGAGGGCAAAGGTCTTCAGTGTCTAAAACTGCAATTATGAGGTGACATTTAAAGATCTCGTAAATCATAATATGCCAGTTCTGTTCTGTGTGATCTAAAGAATGATTTATGATAGTCGTTTTGGTTTTGATATATATGATAAGTTGATATGATAGATTGATAGATGATAGATATTTTGGTTTTGAGTGAGTTTCTCAAGTACACAGCTGATGTAGTGACTGTTCTCTTGCTGTGCAGAGACACCATGACCAAGGCAACTTATAAAAGAAAGTATTTAATTGGGGACTTACCGTTTCAGAGGGTGAGTCTGTGACCGTCACACCAGGGAGCATGGCGACAGGCAGGTAGTCATAGCTCTAGAGCAGCGGCTGAGAGCTTACATCTGATCCACAGCATAAAGCAGAATGAGAGAGAGACTGGATCTAGAGCTGGGCTTTGAAGACTTGAGGCCCACGCCCAGTGATACACCTCCTTCACAGGGCACACAGCCTAATCTCTCCCAAACTGCTGTATCAACTAGGAACCAAACATTCAAATATTAGGAGCTCACGGGGGCCGTTCTCATTCAAAATTCCACAATAGCAAACTGAAGGAAAAGAATGATTAACAAGTGAGAGGTATAAAGTAAAACATTGTCAAATCGGGTGCTCAAAATATCTGGCAGGGATCAACTGGGGAAGACCTATTAAATCATTTAACTGGAGTTTTCAGTAGGGTGAGGCTCTTAAGTAAAGTGCAAATACTGGCGGAAGAAAGTTATCATCAAATTAGAGGCTTACAAACATCTAGCAGGGGAAGCTCCATTAAGGCATTTAGCTGTCATTCCTGATAGAGTCTCAGACAGAGCAGAGTGTTCTTTTATGTCGCCAAGTACGTGAGCAAAGAGTAACAGGATTAGAGTACAATATAAGAATGCATGAGCAACTTAAAGGCCAAGTATAACATTTGTTATACTATATATAAATACATTATATATACTATATAATATATTATTTACAACAATATACATTGTTAAACTAAAAAGCTAGCGTCCTCCAAACACATGGTCCCTAACTCCCATTTGAGACTCAAATGTGTTTGTATCAAAGTGCCCTCCAAGGCCCCTTGTCTGGGAATAGGCTGCTCCCCCTAACTCTGTAACAAAACAACAATACTAGCTCCAAAATAAGAACAGCATACACACCTTTAAAACAACTTTAGGGGGCTGGGGAGATGGTTTAGTGGTTAAACCCTTGCCAAAAAAATCAGGGGATTGGAAACCATGTAAATGCTAGGATGGCATGGTGGTCTGCCAGCCATAGAAGGCCGAGATGGGTCCCCAGAGCTAGTGATTAGCAACACTAGCCATAGCAGCAAACCGTGGCTTCACTGCGAGAGCCTGCCCCGTTGGATGAGGTAGAAGAGCAATCCAGGATGATCTCGGCATCGGCCTCTGCTGTTGGGGTTTGAATTGAGGATCTAATGTGTTTGGATGGGTATGGATCCTCTGTGTTGATATTTCTCAAGGAGGAATTCGGAATACTATCACCTATACGGAGGACGCAGGAATGCCTGCAGCCTTCATCGGTTTCTAGAGAACAGTTAGTAAAAGCTGTCCTGTACCTCAGACTCTTTTTTTTTTTTTTTTTTTGACAACTAACATTGTTGTGCTTTAAACAACCTTGAACATGCTGGCTGTGAAGCAGATTTCTCTGCTGAATTGTAAGCTCCTAACTCTGTTATCAAAGAACTATCATAATGAAAATGTGCCTTGTCCTGCTAATTACACTCAAGTGTTTGGCTGCCTTGAGTTCCTGGTTTCTCACTCCAGTTCCCCTAGCATTGATCAGGGGAGGCAACGCCCACTCCACACGACGCCACCAAGTGCCCAGCGTGTGTGCATACACACACACATACACACACACACACACACACACACACACACACACACAGAGAGAGAGAGACAGAGACAGAGACAGAAAGACAGACAGACAGAGAGAGAGAGAAACTTACATGTAAATATCCACACTACACAACATGGAAAAATAAAAACCGAACATATAAGCCATTTCCAATAAAGGTTCTTATTATTCATCTCATAATATAAAAATACATTCAAAAACAAAAAGTTCAGCCATAAAATACTCATCTTTTTTAAAAAAAAAAAAAGTTTAATCAATAACTCTAGCTGTCTGCCTCAAAGAGAACACTGAACTCTGATTGGAAACTCCAGCGGGCGGCTTTAGTGGAGCGTTCCCGGTCGGCTTCTGTTAGACATCTTGAGCATCCCTTTTGGTGGCGTTTGATTGTCTCTCTCGTAACTTAGTCTCTTCCCTGGCACACCGCTTACATGATACAGTCACTCATTCAAACGCAGCCGTACGGCTCTCGTACACCAGTCCCCAGACCACACAAACCAGCTGCTTTATGCTCTGCCTCTTTCAAAGCCAAGCTTTGTTTTTTATGTATGTGGATGCTTTGCCTGTGTGCGTGTAAATGCAACACGTGCATGCTTAGTAGCCATGGAGGCCGGAAGTGGGCAGGAGCAGCCAGTATTCTTAACCACTGAGCTAGCTCTCTCCAGCCCCTCTTATCGAACCCTTTTTATAGTTATTCAGTTGACTTGGGGTGGGGGGGATCAAAACTTTATGAACACTTAAAGTGATAGCCTTACCATTCTCTCAAACTTAAAGCATGTTGATCCTGTGGTCAGCATCTTGGGGCCTCACTTCTGGTCAGGGGCTGCGGGAGAGATATTGTCTCCTTGCTTGTTCAAGCCTCTGCACTGCATCCTGCTTCCAGTGACCAATGGTCTTCTGGTTCTGTAGTCTGCTATCTCCCACACACTCCCCCCTCTAAAATGCATCCTTGTCCTTGCAGGGGAACCACTCAGGTTGTGCGAGATGATCTTCCTGCCTCAGGAACTTAGCTTCCTCCCAACCGCTAGGCTTTTTGTCATATAATGTAATGTTCAGGCTGTAGGGAGCTGGGATGTGGATACCTTTGAGGTCATGTTTTCAGCCTCCCACAGTGTCCGTGATGTATCTCTCTGTGTCCTTATGAGTTTTCCCTCTCCCTTTTCTGTGGAACCAGGTACCTACAACATGGCAGACAAGCAATCAGTATTGTGCTGTGTGTATGTGACCCCTGAACTCCTGGTGACTGTTACAGACTTTGCTATGGTAACAAATAAGCTTCCCCATGGTGAGTCGGGGTCACGCCACAATCAGTTTGCAAGTGAGGCAACTGGCTTCACAGCCAGCCTTTAGCCAAGACTCAGGCCCATTCCACTTTACACGGAGACCAGCTTACAAGTGTCCTCCAGAGCAGGATAGTTATTGAATGGATGTAAGCAAAATGCAGACTTAGCAAAAAGAAGTAGGAAATAAGAAAGCCTAATGGGGGGCTGGAGAGATGGCTCAGCCGTTAAGATAGTGACTGCTCTTCCAGAGGTCCTGAGTTCAAATCCCAGCAGCCACATGGTGGCTCACAACCATCTGTAATGGGATCTGATGCCCTCTTCTGGTGTCTGAAGACAGCTACAGTGTACTTATATATAATAAATAAATAAATCTTTAAAAAAAAAAAAAGAGTTGTAAGCTGCCTTTAAAAAAAAAGGAAGGAAGGAAGACAGGCAGACAGACAGACAGACAGAAAGAGAGAAATAAAACATAGCCAGGGAGATGACTCAGAAGACAAGAATACCGGCTGCTCTTGCAGAAGACCTGGGTTCAGTTGCCAGCAACCAAATGGCAACTCAAAACCATCTGTAAGTCCAGCTCCAGGAGATCAGGCATAGTCTTCTGGCCTCTGGAGGCACTAGGCATGTACATGCTGTCCAGACGTACATAAAGTCAAAACACTCATGCTCCTAAAGTAAAAATAAACAAAGTTTTTTTAAAGATTGCAATGCGGTAACACTCTCACTGACCTTTATAGGCACTATGAACACTGGTGTTACAGTTAATATTCATTGTCAGTTTGACAGGGTATAGAATCACCTAGGAGATTTGTGGGCACAACTTTAGGAATGTCCGTGAGACCATTTCCAGAGAGAATTCAATGAGGGGCAAGACCATACTGATCATGGGCAGTTCTATCCCGTATGAGCTTGGAGGCTCTGTACACCCACTATGAGGTAGAGTGTCGTAGGTTCCCACTCCTCGTGTTTGCTATGTTTCCATTCACTGAGACAACACAGTCGGCAGGAGTCTTCCTGAGACAGCAAAACGATTCTCCAAGCCAATGAATTATTTTTTAAATTCATTTTAAAGTAGTCGAAACAAACGAAGTGATAGGTCAGTTAAAAAGTAGTTCAACTAACATAGGAACAGGTAATAGCTGGTGTTAGGCAAAAAGAAAGAACAACAGAGAAGTGAGGCAATGGGAGAAGGGCTTGTTGCTAAATTCCTCAGGTGCAAGCGAGCTGCGTGCAGAAGTAAGGTGCCTGGAGCCAGCCTGCTGGGGTTGCCTCCCTGTCTTGCTCCATGATTTCCAACTGCATACTGGAGGTGATTAGAGTAGTGCTTGCCTCCTGGGTTTGCTGAGAGGGTTATACAATTGATTTCCTTTAGGTCATTTGAACTATGTACAGTAAACCCCCATGTTGACCATTGGTCTGGAAGGGAGATACTGAGCCCTCAGAGCCAAGGACCTGTGTTGTTGCCACCAAACCATGTTGAGCAAAGTCAATACACCAAGTAGTGTTATACAGGGCCAATAACGACTGAAGGCTTTAGACACAATTCTCCCTGTCTACAAATGCACATTTGCATGCTGCTGCCGTGCATGAATCCTAGAGCCATTAGATGGGTAGTTTTACCTGATTTTACATTTGAAATGTTTAAGTTACATTTCAAAATGGAAAATATGGGCGAAAAGTCACTTTTTTTAAAGTATGCATTTGATTGAAATTATGTGCATATGCGTTGATTTCCTGCATTGACCTGGAAGCTCTTCTACCTAGGAAGCACAATGCACTCGTCACTGTCTCCCCCTCCCCCCAACCGTCAGCTGAGCACGCTGCAATATCAAATTCCTAGTGTAATAGTGGGCTCAAAGATCTGAGGAGAGGAGTAGCCAGGACAAGCACCTGTTTGAAGGGATTATAGAAAGTTCACTTTTTTAACAAAGGAACAAGGGTTGCTTCTGAAGGGCTGAGTTTAGCGGGATGGAGCCTGGAGGCTCGCTCTCCCTGTGCGAGTGCTGCTGAGAAGCTATAGATTAAAACATATATAATGTTATTGTTTTCTTCCCAAAACATTCTGAGCTGTTTCCTTTGCGTTTACGGAAGAAGGGTGCACGCCCTTAGGAGGGCGGGATAGGAGGTGGGACGGTACAGCCCCTCCCCATTGGCCAGTGCTGTGTTTATCTGAGGCACTGCTGCTCTGCCGGGAGTTGAAGCCCCGCTTAGTCCCGAGCTAGTGGAGCAGTGCCCTGAGCAGGTACCTTCCTGTGCCGCGGTCCAAGCACAACTCTTGGTACATTGGTTTGCGTGTCCCGGCCCAGATCTTACCTGTGGCCTGATGTATGTTCACTCTCTCTTGTCATTCTTTCTTTAGGACAAGTGACTCTAACCCAACCAGCGAAGCTCTCTGGCGACCATGGCCAAGAAAAGGATCGCTGTAATTGGATCAGGAGCCAGCGGGCTCACCTGCATCAAGTGCTGCCTAGAAGAGGGCTTGGAACCTGTCTGCTTTGAAAAGTCTGATGACATCGGAGGGCTGTGGAGGTACCAGGTAAATCTCCTTATCCCCTAAGACTTGAAGGACTCTGTGCAACTCTGGAGCTACTCTTGTTATCCCATACAGGCTGCGCAAGGTAGTTAGTTATTTGAATTCCGCACAGGAGTCAGATTTTGGGCCGGTTCCTCTCTGTAGACGGGCTACAAAGTGAAATGCCATGTATTTCCCTTTTTTGTTGCCATGAAAACGGCACACAGACCAGAGCTTCTTGTTTGCTTGTTTGTTTCTGAACTTCACGGGGAACAATCTGTGACGTGGTAGAGTAGCAAACATTAGAAGTTTGCTGCTTGTCCCCGGCTCCTGAAATAGACATTGAGCCTAGGGTCTGTTCGCAAGGCCTTCAATCTTCTCTATTGAAAGCAGTTCCTGGAGTGGCACTGGAGAGCCGATGCAGCAGATAAGAGCACTTGCTCTTTCAGAGGACCCGAGTTCAGTTCCAGCTCACCAGTACCATAAAGCCCAGCTCCAGGGGACCTGACACCCTCTTTTGATAACAAGTGTGAGCATAGCCCATAAACATGCATGCAGGCAAAACACTCACACATATAAAATAAAATAATAATTATTATTAATATTAATTATTATATTAATTAATATAATAATATATTATATAATAATACAATTTTTAAAATTATTATTATTATTATTATTATTATTATTATTATTATTATTATAGTCTTGGGGCTGGGAAGGTGGCTTTTCTAGAAAACGCTAAGTACTTAGTACAGGAACAGGAAGGTCTGAGCTTCATCCCTAACATACACCAGGAAGAAAGGGAGAGAGGGAGAGAGGGAGAGAGAGAGATGGAGGGGGTAAGGAAGGAAGGAAAGGAAACAAAACAAAAGGAAAGGAAAGGAAACTAAAGGAAAGGAAGAAGCCTAGTGGAGCAGCAAGCCCTTGTGATCCCAATTGTGGGGATAGTTGCAGAGATAGGAGGAGTCCTGAGACTTTCCAGCTACCGGGGAAACCAGTCTTCTAGCTCCAAGTTCAGTAAAATGTCCTATCTCAAATCATAAGGTGGGGAGCAGCTAAGGAGAACAGCCAACATTGACCTTTAGCCTCTTCATGTACTATACACACACACACACGCACACACAGACAGAGTCAGAGACAGAGACAGACATCAACAGACAGAGACAGACGAGACAGAACAGGGAGAGAGGAGGAGAGAACATGTACACACACACACACACACACACACACACTCACACCAATGCACACAAATTTCCTTCTCACCTGAGGTAACTCCGACCATTCTAGTCACTGAACAGAATATAAAAATAAGATTGTCCTGTGTGCTTTAAACTTTTCTTCCCTGGAGAAGAGGTCAAATTCCCTGGCCTTTGTTCATCTCTAGCCTTATCCGTCAGTTTCATTTGAACCCTATGCATATCTAACCAGGCACGTGCTAATAAGATTAAAATACGAGCTGGGAATGGTGCTGGATGCTTTAATCCCAGCACTGGGGCAGTAGAGGCAGGCAGATCCCTGTGAGGTGGAGACCAACCTGGTCTACACGTGAGTTCCAGGTCATCCATGACTATGTAGGGTGACCCTGCCTTAAACAAACTTACTTATAAAGTGAATGTCAGCTAACTTCACTGGCTTCCGCACCAGCACGCGCTGGGCTTGCTTCTTGAACTCATCTTCAGAGTAGTGCTGAAGTCCCATGAGTGGGTTTCATTTTTCATATAATATAGCCGTGCCAGCCACATCCTTAAAGGCAGCTGCATGTCGCTCCACAGTTAAATGGAGGTGCAGCCCTGCCTGCACCGTGGCTCTGGACAGAGGAGACGTCCGCTCTGTTAGCCTTTGGTTCTCGTTCAGATGGGGAATGGATTCCCTAAGGACCCCCCACCCCCATTCCTTTATCACAGCCTTGGGCTGAAAAGCTTGTTGATTAGGCTTTTTGTTTGTTTGGTTGGTTGGTTTTGTAATCAATAGAAAAGTCTACTTTTGAAATCCAGTAAAATTTTAAAAGGATTCCAGTAAGGGTAGGGGTTGAGAACGCTATTTTAGCTTCCAAGCCCGTGTCTGTCACCTAGAAGGGGTGGAACTTAGGGGAAATCACTTCTTTGTGTCTGCTGTTTCTTCAAGAAAGAGCTTACATAGTGCCTACTTCGTAAAGTTATTACGAGCAGGAAGTGACTAAGTGTGCCGGTCACTTTCGACAATTCTGGGTGATCGATGTGTCATGCCAGTTATTACTCAGTTGGCATGGATTGGGACCTACGCACTTGGTACCTCTGCTGAGCACCAGAGCCAGGTTTAGGAATTCCAAAACAAGCATGAAATCAGCAACCGAAGGGTGGAGGCCGGGAGAGCATCCAACATCATGCCAGAAAATCAGGTTTGTGATTTTTATTGCTAAAGTGTCTTGAAATGACTGTTGTTGAAAGAGCCAATGAACTTTATTTATTTTCTGATCGTCCCCTTGGCAGAATTGTGCCAACCTTACATAAATCAGTGAGCCATGTTTTGGCATAATACCCTGGCTTTTGTTAGCCACATCTGCATGGTTCAGCATTCTAGTCCAGAGTCACCCATGATGCCTGGCGTGTGTGAGCTAGCATGTATGATGCCTGGCATGTCTGTGTGTATGAACTTCCCAATATGTTTAAATCGGTTTCTGAACCAGGTGTGACGACCCACACCCCTTATCCCAGCACTTGAGAGGCAGAGGCAGATGGAGTTTTAAACAAACAGACTTTAAAATGCTAGCTGGGCACCGTGGCACATGCCTTTGATCTCAGCCCTCAGGAGGCAGAGACAGGCAGATGTCTGTGAGGTTGAGGCCAGCCTAGTGAACACAGGGAGTTCCAGACCAGCTCGAGAGACATAGTGTGATCCTGTCTCAAAAACATACATGCATGCATGCATGCATACATACATACATACATACATACATACATACATACATATCCCTGAGGAGCATACTGTCCTTCTGTCTGCTTAGGATGCTCCTGAAGCCACAAGCCTTCATTCTCACACTTGGTCGTCACATAGCTGTGGAAACTGAGGTACCAGACACTCATGGACACTTCACATCCTTAGGACTCCCTGCGAATTCATCTACTGAAGTTGTTTCTGTCGCCCCCTTGCTTACTATTTGGAGTCATGCTGTCCTTCTCTAGGTGCCATTAAGTTAATTGATCAATTAATTATAGATGTCTTATATAGATTTGAACCCAGCACTTTGAGGTTCTGCCCCGGGCACCCTGTATCCAGTTAAGAATGCTAGAGTTCCCTTTTCAGTGACCAATCCCTGTGATCCAGGTGTTTTCTTTCCTTGTCACCTGTCACTCCCGATGTTTTCCTGTGATTGCTTTATCCTGTCTTTGCCTGCCTCATGAACACCCTCTCAGATGCCGTCATTTGGATTCTCCTTCCACTGTTCTTTTTCTTCTCACCTTCCCTAGTATTGCCTCCTTCTTTGTGTTATAGATTAACACTTTCTGACAATAATTTTATATGTGTTCTTCAGGCATGGTGGTAAACATCTGCTACCCTAGCACTTGGGACTTTGCCTCGTTTCCCAGTTGTTAGCATCCTACACTAGTGGGACATATTGATCATGACCAGTGAGGCAGGAAGTCTCAAAAGCCCTTGCTTAGTTTACATTTACTTTGTTCTTCTGATGCCTTTTTTTTTTTTTCTATTCCGGGATCCCCCTAAGACTTGGTAGTTATATCTCTCAAGGCTCATCATGGCTTGGATGGTTTCTTAGATTTTCTTGCTTTGTTTCTTTTACCCCCTTGGTTTTGCTATCCCTGGTAGGTTTGAGGAGGACTGGTTGGGTATTTTGTAGAATAGCCTCCTTTGAATTTGTTTGATCTTTTACTCCTGGCTAGCCTGAAGATGATCCTGGAGGTGAATTCCTGCTTTCTGTGTATCATGTCAAGGGTATCCTTTCTTGTAATGATTGGCCCTGCTTGTGCTACAACTTTCAGTGGAGTTGGTCAGGCTTGGCTGGTGTAAAGTTCATCTTTTCTGCCTTTGGAAGAAAGTTACTATGGCCAGCCACACCTAAGGACTGTTGGCTATTTCCAGAAGTCTCTAGAATCCATTTGTTAATACCTATACAGCGTTTGCTGAAATGCTGCCAGGGACTAGCTGTTTTCAGGGCAAGCAGGAGGAGCAGGATTATCACAGTATTGACTCTTCCAATCCATGAAGATGCCAGCTTCCAGTTATGTCTATGTTTGATCTCTTTATCTGTGTTTTGTAGTTTAGTCATATTGTTCTAGATATCTTTCAATACCTAAGCATTTAAGAGGAGGATGGGCTTGTACATGGTCTATTTTTAAAATTAAAAATTTTCAGTGGTTCATTTCTGACATACAGGTAGGTTACTAACTTGTTTATTCTTGAGGGTCTTGCTCTATATCTCAGGATTGTCTGGAATTTATTATGTAGTTCATGCTGACACCAAACGTCAGCAGCCTTCAGGTGCTTCTGAGTGCCGAGCTTACAAACATCAAGCCTGGCTATGGAACTGACTGACTCTGGCTCTGGCTCTGGCTCTGTCTCTCTCTATCTCTCCCTCCCTCCCTCCCTCCTCTTCCCCTCCCCCCTCTCTGTGTGTGTGTGCTCTGTACAAGTGTGTACGTGTACAGTTCCTATGTATGCAACCTTAAGTGTTGCTCTCAGGCATGGTGCATTTTTTTAGGAGAGTCTCTACTTGCTAAGAATATGAGGTTGTCTGGCAGCAAGCCCCAGGGCTCAGCTGCCTAGACCTCTTCGGTGTTGCACCTCTTCGGTGTTGCAATTGCAAGCACATGGCCCCATACCAGGCTTTTTTTCTTTTTTTAAGATTTATTTACTTATTATGCATACAGTATTCTGTATACATATGTCAGAAGAGGGTGTCTGATATCACTATAGATGGTTGTGAGCCACCATGTGCTTGCTGGGAATTGAACTCAGGGCCTCTGGAAGAGCAGCCAGTGCTCTCAACCTCTGAGCCATCTCTCCAGCCTGCCACACCAGGCATTTCTTAATGTAGGTTCTGAGGCTTGAACTTAGTCCTCATGCTTGCAAGGTGAGCACTGAACCAATTGAGCCACCTCTCACCCTGCAGTGACTCGTGTTCGCCTGCTTTCACATAGCCTGGCTGTGTTTGCTTTCCCATGGCTTGGCCGTGTTGGCCCGCTTTCACATGGCCTGGCCGTGTTCACCTGCTTTCACATGGCCTGGCCGTGTTTGCCTGCTTTCACATAGCCTGGCTGTGTTTGCTTTTGCATGGCCTGGCTGTATTCGCCTGCTTTCCCATGACCAGGCCGTGTTCGCCTCCTCTCCCATGGCCTGGCCGTGTTCGCCTGCTCTCCCATGGCCTGCCTGTATTGTGTAGTTGTCGGTTTAACATTTCGTTCTTTGGGGTTTGCTTTTCATAAACATTCACCTAATTGGTCATGAAATTGGTTTTTATTTCCTCTTTCAGGACTTGTAGGGCATACAGCTAGGACTTCGAGTGCAATCCTCTCTGGGAATGTCCCAAAAGAACATCTTTGTGTTCCTAATCAAACCAAAGCACTCGGTCTCTTACTGTTTAGCCAGCTATCGTCTACTTGCATGTTTTAAATTGTCTCTTATTGACTTGAGAAAGTATCTTTCTATACTAGTCCACTGAGAGTTTTACATCCTTGTCAGTGTTTAATAAACATTTTAATAAAAATGAAAGAAAAATTCCACCTTTATAATAAACTATTTTCCTATTCAGACTATATGTACAAATTATATATAATTAATACAGTGTACTCAAAGGAGATATATTAAACAAGGGAGAGGTTATATACAATATGTAATTATATAAACATAAGTATATGTAATGTATACTAGATGATTAAGATGTACATTTAATTTCATAGTATGCATATTACTCTTTCATTTCAAGTTATAATAGGCCCCTTTCAATATTCTTACATAGATTTGACATTGTAGGGGGGTGTGTGTGTGTGTGTGTGTGTGTGTGTGTGTGTGTGTGACTTTTTTACATGTTCATTGGCTACTTGTATTTCATGAGGTTGATCCTCAGGTTGCCATAAATACTTCTTATTTGCACAGGAAAACCCTGAGGAAGGAAGGGCCAGTATTTATAAGTCTGTGATCATCAACACTTCCAAGGAGATGATGTGTTTCAGTGACTACCCTATTCCAGATCATTACCCTAACTTCATGCACAACTCCCAGGTCCTGGAGTATTTCAGGATGTACGCCAAAGAGTTTGGCCTTCTCAAATATATCCAATTCAAGGTAAGAGATTTTTACTTCCTGTTTGAAATTGTTCATCAGGTCAGCGAATCAGAAAGCTCGTTTACCTATGTTGTCTGTGGACTACCTTGAAATAGACATATACAACACAAAGACTCTCCTCTGGCCCTCTTGATTCTTGGGAAACGTTCAAGGAAAGCCCTCTATCCTATACATCTTGGCTGAAGAAACAGGAAGCCACCTGCTAGGGTGCTTACCATGCTTACGTTTCATGCTGGCTTTAGTAAAAACTGACGAGGGGGACTGGTGGGAGTCAGACCTTTAAAATCTCCATGTCCACGATCACTCAGCTTTACCACGTGCTGTTTTATGTCATTTCAACCCCGTGACGTGGTTGTTGGGAAGCCAGCGGGGAGGCAGAGAGGTCAGTTCTGGGGAGAGGAAGAGCACTGAATGAAGGGCCATGCCTTGAACAATGGCCCTTGCTCAGCCACAGATTAACCTGTGCTCTTAGGCTACAGCGTTTCTCCCCTTCAATTTCTATAAATTCCCTTGCTTACAAACCAACGTGATTGTCCCAGATTGTTTCTGGTTCCTTCTTTCTCTCAAGTTTTCTAGCATGTTTCTATGATTTGAAATTGTGCCCACTGGGGAAAAAATATTTATGACACCCTGCAAAAGCCCAAACCTTCCTGAGTCTTCTGCTAAACCATGGTCAATGTTACACTCAATGGCGACTCTCAAGGCCTGGCACGCAGCCCATAGACTGCCCTTTGTGTGAGAGAAGCATTACTTGAATAAGCTTGGCTCTGGGCTAAGCAGTAAAAACGCAGAGACCAAAAACAAACAAACAAAAAACCCCAGAGTTCATAAAAATGAAAGTGAAGAGGAACAGCTGAGGAGACTCCCATGCTGCTCAGAGGAACTAGTTCCTGAGGACACGAGGCGTCCGCCTCCAGGGAAGGCCGACTGCAGAGCAGATGGTGTCCGGGCTGAGTGAAGAATGAATGGGAGTCTGCCAAGAGAAGAAGGAACAGAAGTGTGATCCAAGCAAAGGCCCTAGCCTGTGTAAATGCTCAGGACAGAGACCGCTCTGTGGGCCAAGATGTCGGAGCTAGGTGGGAGCACTATCGGCCCACTGAGACCCTGTGCCCGAGGCTTCAGACACAGGCCGGAACACATTCTTGGTGTACTTAAGCCGTGCAGAGGAATCCTTGTTTGTTTGTTTGTTTGTTTGTTTACTTACTTATTACAAAGCTAAAAATTATGCCACCAGCCATCTCATCTCACAGCCTCTTTAGGGTCACCTGTAAAACAAGCGTCTATAGAAGGCAGAGGAAGACTCCATCACATACAAGGAGGGCCACCGGGATGGTGTTCCAGTCCCAATGAAGGGAGACCTGTATCTTAGTCATGTGTTAAAGGCCAGCCACTCCTGGTTTGCACTGGGAGAAGCAGACGTGGAGGTGGGGATAGCAGGGGATAGAGGAGGGACAGGCCATTAGTGCATATGTCGCTGATGCTTGGCAGAAGCCCCAAGCTTTGTTCCCGCTGTGTGCGAATCAAATAGTCATACAGAAACCCCGTAAGTGACGGTGCCCGTGACAACTGTTTATATAACATTCTGTAAGGAGTTGTCTCAGGGAAGACATATACTCTATAGGCTGTAACTACAGATCCCTGTCACTTTTAGACCACAGTGTGCAGCGTGAAGAAGCAGCCTGATTTCTCTACCTCAGGCCAGTGGCAGGTGGTCACTGAGCATGAAGGGAAAGAGCAGGTAGACGTCTTCGATGGAGTCCTTGTTTGCACAGGTCATCACACAGACCCTCACCTGCCCCTGGACAGCTTTCCTGGTGAGTGACCCACTGAGGGAAGACGCTGCAGCCATGGCTATGGTATGACCTCTGAGGAATGGGAGGGGAATGGTCTGAGTGATTCTTACTGTGGGGTTTAAAAGTAAAGCCTTACCCTAATTAAGTGCATTCCCCTGTATTTTGTAATTCGTATTACTGCCATTTTGAAAGTGGAAAGGATTACAGTTTGGAGGCTAGAAGAAGATTAGAGGTCTGTCTACTGTCATGAGCCACGAATGTCATCTTTGTCAAGGAATGACTACATGTACAACGTTAGCCCTGTAACATTGTAATGGAGCTGAAAATATCCTGCTGTCTAGTAAGGGCTTAGCCACTGTGATACTAAGGCACGAGACACTGTTTATGGTGATACTGGTATACCAATCTATGGCACTGTCAAGTTATTTAAAGTTATAGCATGTGTACCTGTTAAATACATAACACTGGGCAATAAGTAACTTGCTGATTATACATTTACAATACTATACTTTGTGGAACCCTATGTATTTGAGATCTGTGCTATACAATCATAGGCCATATTATACCAACACAGCCTCACACACTCAGGTTCACTGCGTCTTTTGACTGACCTGTACCATCTAGGTGTGTATAGTATCTGTCCAGTGATGAAATCCATCTTCAACCTGCTTCTCAGAATGACTGTCTCTCTGTCCAATAGCACGGGACTGCGTTTAAACTCATGGTGACTGTGTTTTCCCAAGGACCAAAAGGAAGGCTGGAGTCCCTGATTTGTGCTAATTGGAATCAGAGATTTTTCTTAAATTGAAGAAGAAAACGGTGGAAATAATGAATTTCTAAGAATGAAGCAAAAGCTTAAAGCATTTTATTTCATGATTCTGGCCTGGACCTTTTCCCTTTAAAAATACATTCTATGTAGGCCCAATGTGCACATAGAGGTGTGGGGTTGAACAGATAGAGGAGAAGGGAAGTTTTCTGAGGCCATCTGGACTTGTATCTGCAAATTCAAAATGCAGATGCCTTATGGCAGGGAATCACAAAGGCAACGGGAGAAGAAAGAAGCAAAAGTGTTCAGAAAGGCAAGAAGAGTTGCTTAATAAAGGAGAGTGTGGGAAATAGAAGGTTAAACTTTAAATTCCACAAAAGGGAACAATACATGCTTTGACAAATAATATCCTTCATACAAACCGCTCCACCCTCAATAATTATTTCTTTTAGGAATTGAAAAGTTCAAAGGAAAGTACTTCCACAGTCGAGAATATAAGAACCCAGTGGAATTTACCGGGAAAAGGGTCATTGTCATTGGCATTGGGAATTCTGGAGGAGACCTGGCCGTAGAGATCAGCCACACAGCCAAGCAGGTTTGCATGAATGAGTGGTTTACTTTGCTTCACTCTTAGCAAGGAGGGAGGCCTACCAAGGAGTGTAGAGACTGGCACAGGTCCCACCCAGGCCAGCAGCAAATACACGGGGCTTGTCTGCTGCCCAAGCTCCAGCATTAGGGCTGATGCTCCGTATAGATCCTGTAAATCAAATGTGTAATGCAATCAATGTATCAAGGAAGTTAAAGATTTATTTTTATTATAGTGTGTGTGTGTGTGTGTGTGCATGTGTGTGTACACATGAACACATGAATACAGAGGCATCAGATTCTCCTGAAGCTGTGAGCACCTGACGTGGGAGCTGAGAGCCAAGCTTGGGTCTTTTGTGACAGTAGCAAGTGTTCTTAGCCACTGAGCCATCTCTCCAGCCCAGCATAATTTTGTGAAGAGAAATGTCCTTTTGTGCTTACGTCATTATTTCCTAGTAAGTGTAGAATTAACTCCTGGGGTAATGTAGGAAATCACCTCCATGATTAGGCATGGAAACAGTACTGAGAAGAAGTGTTATGGGGCAGAGTTACTGAGCAAATATCATTTAAGAAAATTGTAGCATTAAGGATTTTCGTTAAAGTAATTTGAAGCATATTTGCAGAAAAACAGCATCATCACATTTACTAAAAAGCAGGTAGACATTTCCCTATTGCCAATAGAGTAGTGACTTGATGAACAGACAGGACTACACTGACTAAATAGTTTCCTTACACAGTCCTTTTAAAATACCATTTATAAATATGTTGTTTATTGTAAAAAGGTAGAGATGGGAAACTGAAATTAAAGCGTAATGGGCACAAGACACTTATCGAGTGTTTCCTGTATATCGCCGTTTACAAAAACGCCATTTCTCACAGTAACCTTGGGCTGTATGTTTTTGCTGTCACTGTTGAGTAAGTGGGGAGCTTCTTAGTCCACCTCTGAACATGGACCAACCTTGCCTGAGAGTGTGCAGCTTATACGCAGACCATCTGGTTCTTAGGAATGTGCACGTGCTCTCATCTGTGATATGCAGAAGCATTCAGTACACGAGCCCTTGGGTTTCCATCGGTGGAAATGTATGTGTGGAGGAAAGGGTCCTCCCGCTGCGGACAGGCAGCTCACTGCCTAAGAGCCTAGACAAAGACCTTGAAGCAATACACATTTCCTACAGCCTTAGAACCCACCACTAGGGGAGATGCAGATGAGGAGAAGTAATAATCTTACTGGTAACTGAACGTAGCTTGTAGTCAGTTTTGAACGTGGACTTTGGCCAGTGTGCAACACAGGAAGACTATAGTCTGCTATAGTTCCACCAGCAGTCTTCATGTTTGCAACAATCAGGGAAATAGTTCTTAGACACGGTAGGAAGGTCAGCTTTGCCACTCTCTAATTATATGACCTTAGGCTGCGTGATTTGCTCTCTCTGTGCCCCTCAACCATAAAGTGGGGCTGGCAGGGCCTTCCTTAAGAGTCACTGTGTCACTTAAAATGTGAAGGGCCAGTCACAGCAGCTTACTTATAGGTTATAGGTAACCAATATCAATAAGGAGTGAGATCGATGTGCTGGGAGATGGTGCACAGGCTATATATAGCTCTGCGGAAACACACTCAGAGGTCCAGAGCTTATAAATAAGTGAGATAGATATGTATGATATTTCTAACGGGGTTGTTGGTGACAAATGGTATAATATAAACTATACGAATGATAAACAAGGTTTTCTAACACTGCAAGCAGTGTTGGCAGCAAAAATGACTGAGGGTTTTGGATTAAGTGATGTGCAGTCACTTTCAGCTTTATGGATTTATAGGTGTTTTTTCAATGCTTACACTTATTTGTTCTGTGTGGGGAAGGAGTGGTGCGCATGGAGTAATGCATCTGTGGGGGTCAGAGGACAGCCCACAGGAGCAGGCTCTCTCATTCCCCCACGTAGGCCTCAGGGATGGAGCTTAGGTGGCTGCAGGTGCCTTACCCACCAAGCCATGTCTCCAGCCCCATCTCTGTGCTTTCTAATGAGTTCTATAGGTGGCAAGTACTAGGAAAAGTTCAGGAGATGGAGAGAAATGATCGCCTTAGAAGGTCAGCGGTGTCCTGACAGAAGGAGCAGATTTGATCTGAGACCCAAAAGACTATGGATGCAGGAGGGTTTATGACAGTCATTCTCTACCTGTGGGTCTCGACCCTCTTTGGAATCAAATGACCTTTTCAAAGGGGTCATTCTAAGACCATCAGAAAACACAGGGATTTTAGAAGACCAAATAAGCTTTCATGCCTCATGAACATGAGTATACTCAATGTAATATAATAAAGGAAAGACCATTATACAAGTCCATATAACATTGCAAAGACCGTATAACGTTATGGTTCATAAGAGTAGCAAAGTCACAGTTATGAAGTAGACATGAAAATAGTTCTATGCTGCAAAGCTTCTGTAAGGCAAATGACACTGTGGTTAGGACAAAACGACAACCAACAGATTGGGAAAGATCTTTACCAATCCTACAACTGATAGAGGGCTTATATCCAAAATATACAAAGAACTTAAGAAGTTAGACCGCAGGGAGACAAATAACCCTATTAAAAAATGGGGTTCAGAGCTAAACAAAGAATTCACAGCTGAGGAATGCTGAATGGCTGACAAACACCTAAAGAAATGTTCAACAAGGGTTGGGGATTTAGCTCAGTGGTAGAGTGCTTGCCTAGCAAGCGCAAAGGCCCTGGGTTCAGTCCCCAGCTCCGAAAAAAAAAAAAAAAAAAAAAAAAAAAGAAATGTTCAACATCTTTAGTCATCAGGGAAATGCAAATCAAAACAATCCTGAGATTTCACCTCACACCAGTGAGAATGGCTAAGATCAAAAACTCAGGTGACAGCAAATGCTGGTGAGGATGTGGAGAAAGAGGAACACTCCTCCATTGTTGGTGAGATTGCAGATTGATACAACCATTCTGGAAATCAATCTGGAGGTTCCTCAGAAAATTGGACATTGAACCACCTGAGGACCCAGCTATACCTCTCTTGGGCATATACCCAAAAGATGCTCCAACATATAACAAAGACATGTGCTCCACTATGTTCATAGCAGCCTTATTTATAATAGCCAGAAGCTGGAAAGAACCCAGATGCCCTTCAACAGAGGAATGGATACAGAAAATGTGGTACATCTACACAATGGAATACTACTCAGCTATCAAAAACAATGACTTTATGAAATTCATAGGCAAATGGGTAGAACTGGAAAATATCATCCTGAGTGAGGTAACCCAATCACAGAAAAACACACATGGTATGCATTCATTGATAAGTGGCTATTAGCCCAAATGCTTGAATTACCCTAGATGCACAGAACACATGAAACTCAAGAAGGATGACCAAAATGTGAATGCTTCACTCCTTCTTTAAAAGGGGACAAGAATACCCTTGGCAGGGAATAGGGAGGCAAAGTTTAGAACAGAGGCAGAAGGAACACCCATTCAGAGCCTGCCCCACATGTGGCCCATACATATACAGCCACCCAATTAGACAAGATGGATGAAGCAAAGAAGTGCAGGCCAACAGGAACCAGATGTAGATCTCTCCTGAGAGACACAGCCAGAATACAGCAAATACATAGGCGAATGCCAGCAGCAAACCACTGAACTGAGAATGGGAACCCTGTTAAAGGAATCAGAGAAAAGACTGGAAGAGCATACATGGACTGACCCTGGGCTCCAACCTCATAGGTAGCAGTGAATAGCCTAGTAAGAGCACCAGTGGAAGGGGAAGCCCTTGGTCCTGCCAAGACTGAACACCCAGTGAACGTGATTGTTTGGAGGAGGGTGGTAATGGGAGGAGGATGGGGAGGGGGACACCCATATAGAAGGGGAGGGAGAGGGGTTAGGGAGATGTTGGCCCGGAAACCAGGAAGGGGAATAACAATCAAAATGTAAGTTAAAAATACTCAAGTTAATAAAGATTAAAAAAAAAAAAAACTAAAAAGAAAATAGTTTTGTGGTTGGGAGTCACCATAACATGAGGAACTATATAAAAGTGTTGCAGCATTAGGAAGGTTGAAAACCACGGCTTTATAAGAAAAGGGCTTGTTTTGCAAGTAGCAGGAGGTCCCAGCAAGGTGTATCCATGGCCAGCACATGCACCAGCTTAACCATAGGAGTGTATAGGAAGGAAACAGCAAGGCGTTCTGTTTACAAGGTTCTGTGGGACTAAAACACTGGTGAGTTTGAACTTAACCTTCAGGAGAATGGGGCTACTTTTGAAGGACTGTGAGGCAGACTGATCACAACGAACCATGTCTCCCACGCCCTAGGTGTTCCTCAGTACCAGGAGAGGAGCTTGGATCTTGAACCGCGTAGGGAAGCGTGGGTATCCTATCGATATTCTGCTTTCTTCTCGAATTACCAACTATCTGTCCAAGATCTGTGGCTCCGCCCTGAAAAACAGATACATGGAAAAACAGTTGAACCAAAGGTTTGATCATGAAATGTTTGGCCTGAAGCCTAAGCACGGGTACGTTTCCAAGATGGGGGTGGGGCTGGAGATGGCCAAGGCACAAAGACAAGGGCCACTGACGTGGGCTCGTATAGCACTGCCGTTACCGAAGCTTTAAGAACGCCCACAGGCTCAGAACTCCCTTTTCCGACTTGCTGCTCTGTAGGATTTCATGTTCCTCTGGCAGTAGCTCTTCTCTGCTGTCAGCTCTTCATATGTGTCCCTCAACGACAGCAGCGGAACAGTAGTGGGCGATAGTGCTCGCTCATCCAGCAAGCCTGCTGTGAGCCAGGCACTCATCACAGCGAGCGCGAGACAGACAGGGGAAAGGGCGTCTTGGTAGCCCTAATGGCAACAGTAATACCTTGCCTTCGGAGGACTTTCTGTAGGCTGAGAGCTCAGTGAGCCCTATGCTATCTTCCCAGCCTTTCAGCGGGCCTTATTTTAATGCTCATTCTCTGAGTAAAAGATAAATTGAATCTTATAAAGACAAAGTAACTTGTCGAAGGTCAACACAAAAGAAATGACGCATATTCTAGAAAATCAATGCTCCCTTAAAAATGCTAATAAGAAGGAAAAGAACAAATGTGGTTTTTGAAAATCCATACAGAGACAGACCTGGTGGTACAGGATTACGAGAATCCTAGCTACTGGGGAAGTGGAAACAGGACGACTCCTAGGTCAAAACTAGCCGGCCTGAGCAACGTAATGAGAAGAGGTGGAAATACAAGCTGGTTGGAATATAGCACAGTAGATGACTCAGTCTGAGTGAGTTTGCATTCAGTCTCCAGGACGTGTGTGTGTGTGTGTGTGTGTGTGTGTGTGTGTGTGTGTCTGAGTGAGTTTGCATTCAGTCTCCAGGACTATAGTGTGTGTGTGTGTGTGTGTGTGTGTGTGAGTGAGTTTGCATTCAGTCTCCAGGACTATAATGTGTGTGTGTGTGTGTGTGTGTGTGTGTGTGTGTGTGTGTGTCTGAGTGAGTTTGCATTCAGTCTCCAGGACTATAGTGTGTGTGTGTGTGTGTGTGTGTGTGTGTGTGTGTGTGAGTGAGTTTGCATTCAGTCTCCAGGACTGTAGTGTCTCTGTGTGGGGGGGGGGCACCAGCAACATAGAGGGACATAGTGGGAACATAGAGTGACATTAGAACTCAAGGAATGGACCTGGAGCGGTGACACAGTTCCAGAGTAAAGGCGCTGGCTGCCAAGCGTGATGAGTTCAATCCCCAGGACCCACACAGTAGAAGGAAGGAATTGGCCCCTACAAGTTGACCTCTGACCTCTGTATACCACTGTGGCACATGAACCCACATACATTCACACAGAGAGACACACATACGCACACTCACACACATACAATCGATTGTTAAAACTTCTATGGAAACATTTCTAAAGACTAATTTTTTTAAATGCTTTATTTTGTGCCCTTTTTATTTTATCTATTTGTTTGATGGCGGGGCAGAGTCACATGCAGGGTCCACATTGTCTAGGCCAGAGGACAGCCTGTGAGAGGCGTTCCTCTCTTTCTACTGTGTAGTTTCAGGCTGTCAGACTTGCCCGGAGAGATATTTACCTGTTGAGCCATCATTCCCCTGGCTTTGTTTTATTTTTGTTAAGTGTTTGGATCTATATAAAAGTTGCACAATTAGAAAATACAAAGTCCACTCACGTACACCTCTCACCTAGATTTCCAATTTGAACAGTTCACTGTATCTTCTTTCTTTTCCGTCCCCTCCAGAAGTATCCATAGATCGCCGTCTATGCAGCATGTGCACATACATAGGTGCACATGTTTTAACAGCGCACAAGAGAGTGCCTTGTAATCATTAAGGCATGTTACCTAAAATATTTCAGCATGTATCACATAAGAAAAAGGACATTCTTTGGAATACCCATGACACAGGTATCACAGTCAGAAAATTTAAAATTGATAAAAATACATTTAAAATATTAGCACGTTAAAGTTTCAACAGTTTCCCCAACAGTATTATTTATAGCTTTTTATGCTTTCTAAAGTGTATTGCTCACACTCCTGCAGTCTGTTATATATTCATAATTTTTCTTAATCTGAAATAATAATTCCAGTTCTCTTTTTTTAACATAGACCTTTATAGAAACAATACTAATCATCTCTAAATTCCGACTTGTATAATGGTCTTCCCTTTATTATATTACATTAAGTATATTCATGTTCATGAGGCATGAAAGCTTATTTGGTCTTCTAAATAATATTTAGAAGGAGCCAGTGCAAAGCCATACAGATATTTTAAATGGCACTGGAGAGAGATGATTGGGGGTTGAGAGTACTTTCTGCTCCTGCACAAGATTCAGGTTCTGTTCCCAGCACCCACAGCAGAGGCTCACAACCCCTTGTATAACCAGTTCCAGAAGATCCAATGTCTCTGGCCTCTACAAGAGCTAGATTTGCACATGGCGCATATACATACACACATGCCCTCACACATAATAAATAATAATTAAAATAATAAATAAATAATAAATCCAACCTTTAAGAGAAATATTAAGAAGCAGTAACATAATAGTGTCTTTAATAATCTCCATTCTGTGGTCTGTAGAGATGAGTCAGTGATTAATAGCACTGGCTGTTCTTCCAAAGGACCTGGGTTCAATTCCCAGCACCACATGGTGGCTCACAACCATCTGTAATGGTATCCGATGCCTTCTTCTGGTGTGTCATAAAAGAGTGACAGTGTCTCACATGCATTAAATAAATAATTAATTTAAAAAGAAAAGACTCGAGAAGCTGGAAGCAGACGCCTGGCACCTTACTCCCTGATATCACCAGGTGACACTCCTTACCCCATCAGAAGTATACAAAGCTATTTTGACAGACAGTCTAAGAACTTAAAGTGTGGAACTCTGGGAAGTCATGCAACTGCTCCAGGCCTGTTTTCCCATCTATAAACCATGGATAATGACACCTACCCAACTTCCATCATGAAGACTGAGAGTCAAGTAATTTAATTCACAGAAAAGCTATCTGCAATAGACTATAGATTGCTATACATATGTGATCTGTTTGTGGTTTGGAAAATAATGATTTAAGTCTATCTCTTGGGCCTTTGGAACTGGAACTGGACTGAACATAATGTTTCTGGTCTATTTCTGCTGTTTCTTGAGAGTTATCTGAAAACTGTTGGTCAGTATCCTGACCATACCTCAGAACATTGCTGTTACCTGAGAAACCACTTATACACTCCTCAGATAAAATTCTTCGCCCTTCATTCACCCAATACCCTCCCTTTCCAAGCTATGCAGCACTGATGTCCTGATGTATTCCAAGCTAGTATATGGCAGGCCTTCCACAGCTCCCTTGGCCAGATAGAAGGGTGAGCATGTGTGCCTTTGACCACCAGAGCAGAAGTTCGCATGCTTATTTTTTTCTTCCCTCTCACCTCACCTCTTTATCCTCCTTACCCACTTACAGTGCTCTGAGTCAGCATCCAACGATAAATGATGACCTGCCCAATCGTATCATTTCTGGCTTGGTGAAGGTGAAAGGCAATGTGAAGGAATTCACAGAGACAGCCGCCATATTTGAAGATGGCTCCAGGGAGGATGACATTGATGTGGTCATCTTTGCCACAGGCTACAGCTTTGCCTTTCCTTTTCTTGAGGACTCTGTCAAAGTAGTCCAAAACAAGGTCTCCTTGTATAAAAAGGTCTTTCCCCCTAACCTGGAAAAACCAACTCTTGCAATCATCGGTTTGATTCAGCCCTTGGGAGCCATTATGCCTATTTCAGAGCTCCAAGGACGCTGGGCCACTCAGGTGTTCAAAGGTAAGTGATGATGCACATTGACAGGTTGGTGAAACGCTTTAACTATACCCAGACAAGTGCTTATAAATACCTACAGGACAAGTATGATTCGGACAGTGCCGGGCACAGAGCTAGTGCCAGAAGTTTCATTTTCAGTGACTCCAAAAGTAGTCATTTATATCCATAGATACACATGAAAATCACATCAGAAATCTTTCTTAACTCCCATTGCTTTAATCCCATTCCTTGAAATGCTCAGTTCAGAGGCAGTGTTACCTTACGATCATTGAGAAAAATGTTCTCCAGGTGACTCCAATGTGCACTACAGACTAGAATCTACTCATCTTGGTTGTAAGCAGATCGTATATGTGTGCAGCATTAATGATTCTTTCATTGGAGGTAAAGTCAAATATAGACTAGCATGACTTAATTTCAGCCATAGACAGCAGTTCTTAGCCTGTGGGTTGACCCCTTTGGAGGTCAAATGGCCCTTCCACAATAGTCTCCTATCAGTTATGTACATTAGGCTTCATAACAGTAGTAAAATTACAGTTATAAAGTTTCAACGAAAATAGCTTTATAGTTGTGGGTCACTATTAAAGAGTGTCTATATTAAAGAATCGCAGCATTACAAAGGTTTGGAACCACTGAACTAAGAGATGCTTATAGAACCATTCAGAAAGTGGAATATTAGATTTCTCAAGTCCTTTGTCCCTCCCCCCTTAGGCCCCTCTTCCAGCTTCAGCTCTGTGTGAAAAGGTGTCCAAGTTTAGGATAATAGATCTGGTGTGAGTCAGCAGGGTGACAAGCCTTGCTGAAGGCTACAAGGCATCTCCAGATGAAATCTCTCTTTTTTTTTTTTTCTTTATTAACTTGAGTATTTTTATTTACATTTCAATTGTTATTCCTTTCGGGTTTCCGGGCCAACATCCCCAACTCCTCCCCTCCCTTCTATGGGCTTCCCTCCCCATCCTCCCCCATTATCACTCTCCCCCAACAATCACGTTCACTGGGGTTCAGTCTTGGCAGGACCAAGGGCTTCCCCTTCCACTGGTGCTCTTACTAGGATATTCATTGCTACCTATGAGGTTGGAGCCCAGGGTCAGTCCATGTACAGTCTTTGGGTAGTGGCTTAGTCCCTGGAAGCTCTGGTTGGTTGGCATTGTTGTTCATATGGGGTCTCGAGCCCCTTCAAGCTCTTCCAGTCCTTTCTCTGATTCCTTTAACAGGGGTCCCGTTCTCAGTTCAGTGGTTTGCTGCTGGCATTCGCCTCTGTATTTGCTGTATTCTGATTGTGTCTCTCAGGAGAGATCTACATCTGGTTCCTGTTGGCCTGCACTTCTTTGCTTCATCCATCTTGTCTAATTGGGTGGCTGTATATGTATGGGCCACATGTGAATGGGTGTTCCTTCTGCCTCTGTTCTAAACTTTGCCTCCCTATTCCCTGCCAAGGGTATTCTTGTTCCCCTTTTAAAGAAGGAGTGAAGCATTTGCATTTTAATCATCCCTCTTGAGTTTCATGTGTTCTGTGCATCTAGGGTAATTCAAGCATTTGGACTAATACCCACTTATCAATGAGTGCATACCATGTGTGTTTTTCTGTGATTGGGTTACCTCACTCAGGATGATATTTTCCAGTTCCATCCATTTGCCTATGGATTTCATAAAGTCATTGTTTTTGATAGCTGAGTAATATTCCACTGTGTAGATGTACCACATTTTCTGTATCCATTCCTCTGTTGAAGGGCATCTGGGTTCTTTCCAGCTTCTGGCTATTATAAATAAGGCTGCTATGAACATAGTGGAGCATGTGTCTTTGTTATATGTTGAGCATCTTTTGGGTATATGCCCAAGAGAGGTATAGCTGGGTCCTCAGGTAGTTCAATGTCCAATTTTCTGAGGAACCTCCAGACTGATTTCCAGAATGGTTGTACCAGTCTGCAATCCCACCAACAATGGAGGAGTGTTCCTCTTTCTCCACATCCTCGCCAGCATTTTGATCTTAGCCATTCTCACTGGTGTGAAGTGAAATCTCAGGGTTGTTTTGAGTTGCATTTCCCTTATGACTAAAGATGTTGAACATTTCTTTAGGTGTTTCTCAGCCATTCGGCATTCCTCAGCTGTGAATTCTTTGTTTAGCTCTGAACCCCATTTTTAATAGGGTTATTTGTCTCCCTGCGGTCTAACTTCTTGAGTTCTTTGTATATTTTGGATATAAGTCCTCTATTGTAGGACTGGTAAAGATCTTCTCCTAATCTGTTGGTTGTCGTTTTGTCCTAACAACAGTGTCCTTTGCCTTACAGAAGCTTTGCAGTTTTATGAGGTCCCATTTGTCGATTCTTGATCTTAGAGCATAAGCCATTGGTGTTTTGTTCAGGAAATCTTCTCCAGTGCCCATGTGTTCAAGACTCTTCCCCACTTTTTCTTCTATTACTTTGAATGTATCTGGTTTGATATGGAGGTCCTTGATCCACTTGAACTTAAGCTTTGTACAGGGTGATAAGCATGGATCGATCTGCATTCTTCTACATGTTGACCTCCAGTTGAACCAGCACCATTTGCTGAAAATGCTATCTTTTTTCCATTGGATGGTTTTAGCTCCTTAGTCAAAAATCAAGATGAAATCTTAAAGTTACCACCAGCCTGTCTTCAGGACAGACAGAGCTTACCTTAGTGACTAATATTTCTGCACTTTCACTGAACCTGAGTTGAGTTCAACCTATCTTCTCTGTGGAAGTTTAGTGTTTCTCAGTCGTCTCCATTGCTCATTTGATTAGGGTGACAAGCCTTGCTGAAGACCTCCTGAAATCCAACATCACTGTGGAATCCTGAGGTCTGAGGATAGTAAAACTGTTCTTTTCTAATCAGACTAAAACCCAGACCTGAAAATAAATTTTGGGATGGGGAAAAAAAAGGCAAAAATGTAATGAAGAGAGGAAGAGATAAAAATGGCCCAAACAGGGCTGAGGAGATGGCCCAAAAGTTAAGAGCATTTGCTGCTCTTGCAGATAACTGCGGCTCATTCCTCAGCACCCACATGGTGGCTCAAACACCTGTAACTCCAGTTTCAGGGGATCTGATGCTGACCTGCAGGGGCACCAAGCATGGTGCACAGGCAGACAGACAGACAGGCAGACAGACAGACAGAACAATCAGACACATAAAATCATAGGACTTAAGGGATTTGAAAGCACACCATCTGAATGCATAGCAAGTAGCTAAGAAGTTTAGGCTACAGAAGTCAAACCTAAGGAAGAACAAGGTTTTCCTTTTAAATTTTCAAATGCATGGCCCGTAGAAGAAAGTAGATCTGCTCAGTATTGTTTTGAAGGGTCCAACCAGAACCATAGAGTGAAGTTTTGACGGATGCATAACATCAGTTTGAGAAGAAGAACCTGTCAGCCGGCACCATTTCAGGATAAAACAGATGGCTTCCGAAATCATGAGGAATGCAAGGAAACCGGGAAGGAGCCTCCGGCTGCCTGGCTTAATTGGGTGGGAGGATGATGTAATGCAGTATGGAACAGAGGGAACCGACTAAGGTTCCTTATACAGTTGTAATACTACAATTCATTGCCATTACTGTTTAATTTAACATAAGCAAGAGTTTTTGTTGGAATTAGAGCTTTCTCTCACTACTGAAAACTCATGGCTGATGGTTGATCAAATTTTCCAATTTTTATCATTTCTCAATTTCTCTCAGTTCTATCCAATGGGCCATATGCTATTTGAGGACACTGGACCAGCGAAATTTAAACACGATTTTAAAAATTATATTCAAACAAGGGAATGCTTAAATCAAAGTAGAGGTGATGAATCAAGAAAGAACTACATCAGGTTATTCTACACATCTTTGTCTGTCTTAGCTATAGAATTTTTTAAAATGAACTGGCTGTCTCTCAGCCAAGAAAGGAGACCTCTTTCATAATGTGCGCCGTTATTAAAAGTAAAACTTTTGGTTAAATCAGGAGAAGTGACCTGGATTTTTTTTAAGACTTATTTATTTTATTTATGAGTACAGGGTAGCTGTCTTCAGACACACCAGAAGAGGGCATCGGATCTCACTACAGATGATTGTGAGCCACCATGTGGTTGCTTGGTATTGAACTCAGGACCTTTGGAAGAGCAGTCAGGGCTCTTAACCGCTGAGCCATCTCTCCAGCACCCCCACATGAGTTTCTTAAACACCCTAAAGACCTGTGGTTGAAGCAGGAAGCATTACAGTGTCTCCTCCTGAAGTGTAAGGGACAATTCTCATGGCTCAGATGAGAGGACACGTGGAAAACACAGAAGGATCTTCTTGGACACTGGGTTTCTGGATTCCATGTTTAGAGAGGCTATCAGGAGAGTGTCTGGTGTGCTCAGAAAAGGAAAACCACCAAGATGGCAGAGGACGTGTAGTCTGTTAAAAAGGGACTTAAGATTGACCTAATAATGAAATGACTTTAAAGAGTTGTAATTTCTTGTTTCAAAGCTTGCCACGTGTTAAAACGCAACCCTCACCCAGAAGCAGAGTTAGGCCCAGTGTTTCAAGTGGTGTAAAAGTAGATGTGAGGGTTACTACAAAGAATGTTCCAGCAAATAGAGCAGCCAAACAGTCATGCCACGTTTTGGGAATAGATAAGGTCTCCGTGACCACACATGTTTAAGGAGAAGTTAGAAAATTGTTTAATAACAGTCTTTATTGCATTAGGGAAGCTCTATTTCATTAAATGTTTCAGAGTTTTATGGAGTGTGCCCAGTGCCTACTTTTCTGTGAGGAAGACTGGTTAGTCTGGAGTCATTTTCTGTGAGGAAGACTGGTTAGTCTGGAGTCATTTTCTGTGAGGAAGACTGGTTAGTCTGGAGTCATTTTCTGTGAGGAAGACTGGTTAGTCTGGAGTCATTTTCTGTGAGGAAGACTGGTTAGTCTGGTCATTTTCTGTGAGGAAGACTGGTTAGTCTGGAGTCATTTTCTGTGAGGAAGACTGGTTAGTCTGGAGTCATTTTCTGTGAGGAAGACTGGTTAGTCTGGAGTCATTTTCTGTGAGGAAGACTGGTTAGTCTGCAGTCATTTTCTGTGAGGAAGACTGGTTAGTCTGCAGTCATTTTCTGTGAGGAAGACTGGTTAGTCTGGAGTCATTTTCTGTGAGGAAGACTGGTTAGTCTGCAGTCATTTTCTGTGAGGAAGACTGGTTAGTCTGCAGTCATTTTCTGTGAGGAAGACTGGTTAGTCTGGAGTCATTTTCTGTGAGGAAGACTGGTTAGTCTGCAGTCATTTTCTGTGAGGAAGACTGGTTAGTCTGGAGTCATTTTGGCTCAGATACTATTTGGACTTTATCTAGCTGATACCATTGGCATCACTTTCAGAACTGTTTGCACACAGAACTTAAACTTATTGTGAAGACTGAGTTTATGAGTTGCCCTCGACTGTACCCCCATCCTATCAAATAACTGAACTCAGGGAGGTTGACCTTCCATGGGACTTGAGTATAAAATATCATGATGAGTCGTCTTCCCTCCATCTTCTCCTGAAGTATAAATGTCTATGTCTTTATCATCAAGATACCAGTGCATGGCTGTCTTCCCCTCCCTTCCACATCCCTTAAAGTGGGCTGGAAAGATTGTAATGTCTGGAGGATCAGGGAGTTTTCTGTGAGAAGTTGCACCCCAAAAGTCCCACCAACATGGCTGCCCAAACATGAACTGAACAAGGACCACAAATAGACACAAACATGAACTGAACAAGGACCGAAAATAGACACAAACATGAACTGAACAAGGACTGCAAATAGACACAAACATGAACTGAACAAGGACCGCAAATAGACACAAACATGAACTGAACAAAGACCGCAAATAGACATGCCTAAGTAGAAGAGGAAAGACCACAGGACATCAACGCTGCACAAAAACTATAGGCAGTAAGAAATGCTGAGAGCAGGCAAGGAGATAGTCCTCCTCGGGGAGAACACGCCAGTTGCTTATGCAATACCAAATGATCAGCCCTGAAAACGTACACATACCGGTAACATTATACAGACTGGACGGGTTATATTTAGGAACATATATGCACATGCATATATACATGTAATAATAAATGAAAAAAGAGGTCATAAATTTGAAAGAGCAAGAAGAGGTGTAAAAGATGGTTTGAAGAGAAAAGGAAATATAATTGTATTATAATCTCAAAAATCAGAGAAATAATTAAAACGTATCTTGCAAGGCAGACTAAAGGAACCTATGCACATCAGTATACTTCAGAGGAAAAGAGGGGGGCTCCTTATCTGAAATGCTTGGGTCCGGAAGTATCCCCAGTTGCAGAGTTCAGACAGTTTGTGTTTGTGTAACAGGTTATCTCTGGGCTGAGACCCTAGTCTAAACATGAAATTAATTGCTTTTTCCTATATACCATTGTGCATACCCATTTTATGGGACTTTATACTGCGGTGCCTGCCTTTGAGTGTGACCTGATACATGAGATCATTGTGGAGCATCTTTTACTTATAGCATCTTCGTGTGTGTGTGTGTGTGTGTGTATGTGTGTGTGTGTGTGTGTGTACACATATATATACATAATATATATGTATACAGTGCTCTGCCTGCATATATGCCTGCAGGCCACCAGAGGGCACCAGATCCCATTACAGATGGTTGTGAGCCACCATATGACTGTTAGGAATTGAACTCAGGATCTCTGGAAGAGCAGCCAATGCTCTTAACCTCTGAGCCATCTCTCCAGCACCTTAAGACATCTCCTTAGTGCTTAGAAGAAATTTGGATTTGGGAGCATTTCCAATGTCTGCTTTCCAGATGTGGGGTGCTCAACATTTACCCTCTCATCCTGGTAGAGACAGGACTGAATGCATTTGATAACCCCTTCCGAGGCCCTGTAGTTCTTTGAATTCTCCACAGTGTGGTGATTGCCATAGGATCACTGCTTATTCTGAAGTAATTAAAGCCTCTATTTTAATTTTTTTCTCTTTAGGGCTAAAGAAATTGCCCTCCCAAAATGAAATGATGGCAGAAATAAATAAGACTCGAGAGGAAATGGCAAAAAGGTAAGAAGCTCTCAGGAAGACATATGGACACTTTGTATTTCTCAATAAGGAGAATATTGTGCTATATTTAATTTCCATGTGTGGGCTTAAGGATTTCTATTACACTGTGACGCAGAGGGAATGATGGCGCCTGTGGTTTCCATGTGGACGAAGAAGGAGAGAGAATCCGATCGGTCATGTTTAAAGGCTATGCTTAGGGCCTAAAAGAAGTTGAGGAGGGGAAAACAACCACACCGAATGAACGTGGGGTGTATCTTTGGTGAGGGTCACTTAAACGCTAGCTGTGCTGTCAGCTGAAAGAGGAAAATTATCCTAGGATACGCTCCCCTGCCTGTAGGGGCAAGCAGTAAGCCTTTCTAACAGCGCTTACCCGGGGCTCTCTTTCCAGCCTTTTGACTCCTGAAGTTGTGCAGCAGAGTTGCAGGTCCTGCTCATCCTTTGCCCCACGCCCCACCACCCACGCATTATAACTCCCTCCGCAAGCCCTGAAGCTGCCACAGCTCTCTTATCTACCTTCTCTCTCCATTTCTATCTTCCCATCCAACCCAGAATATTTACCTGAAGGCTTCTCCATGTCTGACCTTCTTGAGCAGAGTGTTTATGCGTTAGTCTTGTTGCTGTAAACAATAAAGGTGCGCGTCACGCGAACCGTGCGCGCTCTCGTTTTATCTTGTCCGCCTTCACATGCATACTGACATCAACCTACAGAGTCTAGTGCATCGTAAGGGCCTTAGGAAAGGTAACAGATCGTCCTAACTCTTTTCGCAGTTCTAAGCACGATATCAAACCCCAAATAGACACACAAAGCACCGATTAGCTGATTGGTTGCCTTGCTGTTTACATGAATTGCCGATAGCCTAAGACTTCGGTCTTCTTTGCTTTAGGTATGTGGACAGCCAGCGTCATACCATCCAGGGAGACTATATAGACACCATGGAAGACATTGCAGATTTGGTGGGTGTCAGGCCCAATCTCCTGTCTCTGGCCTTCACCGACCCTAAGCTGGCATTCCAGTTACTTGTAGGACCCTGTACTCCGGTCCAGTATCGTCTACAGGGCCCGGGGAAGTGGGCTGGAGCCCGAAAAACTATTCTCACCACAGAAGATCGTATACGAAAGCCTCTGATGACAAGAGTGGTGGGAAGGGACAGCTCTGGGACGTCACTGGTGACTGTGCGTGTCCTCATGCTGGCTGTCACTTTCCTGGCTGTCATCCTGGCTTATTTTTAGATGTGGCGGCTCAATGCTCCCGCTTCCACTGGAAAGCGCCATCTAGCGACACCTTCAGAAATGACAAGATTGAACACTCAGCTTCATACTGCGCAGGAATCAATCACAATCAGTCAATCAATCAATCAATCTCTCTCTCTCTGCCTCTCTCCTTCTCTCTTCTCCCTTCCTCCCCCTCTCTCTCCTCCATCAATCATTAGTCTTTCTTGTTTTTCCTTCTGTGATACTGGGTTTTCATTAATTAATTCATCTCCTCTCTCTCTTGAGCCTCTAATTTCTCCCGGTAGTTTCCAGGCCGTGAGCTCAGGCCTCTCTTGTCATCTTTGTATGTCATTAGCAGAGTTCTCTTAGTGCTTGACTCTGTTGTGTTTCTAATATTGCACAGCTAGACCTCGTTGGATGACAACACCACTTGAAAAGATTGCTCACATCATCAAGCGCTTACTGGCTAGAACTTGACCTTGTAAGCAGAGCCCATGTGCCTATTCCTGGAATCCCCACGGAGGGACAGTACAGAAAGAAGAACCATCTGGTGCTGAGGGCTGGAAGTCCAAGATCAAGGGTGCAGACAATGAGGAACTTCTGGCCTCGTGATTAATACAGTGAGGGTATCATATGGGCAAGACAGAAAATACATTGTTAGCTAAGTTCCAACATGTGGCACATGCTGAATAGATGTTCATTGGTGTTTATGAAATAAGGTGGCATCTCTAAGTCAATCTAATAAATAAGTGGCTGACTCCACAGAACTCTTTTTTTTTTTTTTTTATTAACTTGAGTATTTATATACATTTGAGGTGTTATTCCCTTTCCGGTTTCGGGCAAACATCCCCCTCCCCCTCCCCTTCCTTATGGGTGTTCCCCTCCCCACCCTCCCCCATTGCCGCCCTCCCCCCAACAGTCTAGTTCACTGGGGGTTCAGTCTTAGCAGGACCCAGGGCTTCCCCTTCCACTGGTGCTCTTACTAGGATATTCATTGCTACCTATGAGGTCAGAGTCCAGGGTCAGTCCATGTATAGTCTTTAGGTATAGCAGCTTTTTTTTTTTTTTGGTTTTTTTTTTTTTTTTCGGAGCTGGGGACCAAACCCAGGGCCTTGCGCTTCCTAGGCAAGCGCCTACCACTGAGCTAAATCCCTAACCCCGTCCACAGAACTCTTAATGTGATCCATTATCAATTTTAATAACATTAATAACATTTAATAACATTAATTTTATAAATTAACTAATTATTAATTTTAGTAACTGAATAGGCCCATCTTTAAGGTGGGTGCTGGGGATTTGAACTCAGGTCCACTTGCCTTCACAGCAAATGCTCTTATTCACCAAGCCGTCTCCCTATCTCCTGCTTCTATTTCCTTAAAAAAAGAAACTACCAGACTGGACATAGTGTAACAAACTTGTGATTCCGGACCTGGCAAAGGGTCACCTCAGGTTCAAGACCAGCTTAGTTTACACTGTGAGTTCCAGACCAACCAGGTTTGCATAGCAAGAACTTGGCTTAAGCAACAACCAAAAATACAAAATGAGGAAAGAAATTGCCCTTCTAGGCTTCAAAGTCTTTTAAATAATTTGCTGTCTCCCACAGGTTGATTAAAGAATTCCAGGCTTTTAGTTAGCTGCCCTGGCTTGATCTTGAAGGGCTAGTATTAGGCTCCGGCTAAAGGAGTAAGTAATGCCAACAGTTGAGGTGGGGTCAGAGAGTGTGGTTTATCCCCCGCCCAGCCCTCTCCTTCCTTCAGAGTCTACATAGTAGGAATCAGTGAGACTGTCCACATTTTCAGTTAGCACTAATATTAACTAGTATTACTATTAACTAGGGGCATACAGCCCAGACCAGTTCTTCCTGTGTGCTGCGTGTAGCTCAGAAAGGCAGGAGCGGAACTACAGAGTCGAAGAAGCACTTAACTCCCTGCGGTCAGGTACTGCATGTGCCAGGCGGTGTATCTTCAGAACAGAAGTGCTGTGTAGTGTGTCTGTGAATGGATTGTTGCCAGTCATTAAAGCAGGGGGTAATTTGCCCCACTGCAGGAGTGGCCTAACACAAATAAATGCATGTACGCAGATACACGAGAATTCAAACTCTCCTGATGATGTGCAGATGTGGACAGCTGCCTAATATCAGTGGACTCTCTGTGAACTTGAGCGCTGAGCCCTGGTTTCTGGTTTCTGGGCCCCTTTTCCTTCCCCAGTCCTTTAGAAACTGAATGTTAGTCATTATTAAAATTGGCCTGGGATTTTTTTTTTTAATCTGAAGATTGCTTTCATTCAAAAATAAACTGAAGCCTAGCGTCTCTATTTTTCTTCTTTTACAATGTAAAGTTCCTCTCACTTAGCTCATAAAGATACTTAAGTGCTACACCGCCAGGAATGGAGTCTCTGCTTATCGACACTAATACCACAGGATCGTTCAAAGCGAGTACTTTTAAATCGATTTGACTGTCTCGTTCCACTTAGAATATGTAAAACTACAAAAACATCGTTGATTTCTAAACCAAGCAGAATATAAAACTAGAACAGTACCTTGAACTTAAAACACTTGAAGAAACAAAGCTCGTTACTGATGAACATGTCCTGGGCTCATCAGGTTACACATTTTGCTCTTCTGGCCATATTAAAAGATTACATCACTTACCCACCTAATATAAATCTGATGACCCAAAAGATGCATCCTTGTAACACCGCAGAATAAGGAAACAGACGGAACGGACTGAGTTGTCAAGGGGGCATAGAGATCATTTCAAAGCGGCCCCAGCAGCCAAATTGGAAAAAGAAAAGATTGAGTAATTAATAACCTAGTATTGGATTATAACATGAAACACAAAGATACGTGAGTCCATGCTGTTATAGATAAATGATTGGGAACATTGGCAGAATGGGGTAAGCACTGCTTCCACGCAGAATTCCAAATTATTTATGTTCTTGCCCCTCAAGGAAATGAAAGCAGAGCTCTCTTAGATGCACTGCATAGATTAAGTTCCTTTAGAATCTAGTGAGGGAGGAGGTGAGGAAGAACTGCAGAGGAGAAATCAGACAGACTACCTCAGTCAGGGGCCCACATCAATGCAAGCATCGGCAATCATTGGTAGTCGTACGTGTGAGAAGACCTCTGGGGTGTTTCTCCGTCAGATGATAGCCCAGGATAGACATGAGAAAAGTACCAGGCAACCTCAGGATGACCTACAAATACCTCACTATCTTCGAACTGTTGAAGTCATCAAAAACAAGTCTGAGAAGGCTTCCTAGTATGCAAAGGCCGTGAGGGAAGAAGTATCCGTGGTGAGAAAAAGAGATACAAAGTAAAAACTGAAGGACTAGTAATAGTGTGTACTCTGGCTAAAAACTGAGGTATCTGTATTGGCGTTAAATTAATAAATGTGCCACCCTAACGTGTTCTCATGAGGAAAATTGGGTGTAGAGCATGTAGAGCCTCCCTGTTGTCCTTGGAACTTAAATCTAAAACTGTTGTTACACAAGATTGTTTTGTTTGGGTTGTTTTGTTTTTAAATACAGAATTTGACCTGAGTTACAGCGTACTAAAATTTTCCCAGACAAATGTTGGGTAGTCAGAGATGGCTCAGTGGTTAAGAGTGCTTGCTGCTCTTGCAGAGAACCTGGGTTTGGTTCCCAGAATCCACATGGTGCTTCACAACTGTCTGTAACGCCAATTCTAGGGTATCTGTCTCCCTCTTCTGGCCCCTGTGGGCACTGCATGTGCGTGGTGCTCATGGGACAACACTCTTAACAGATAAAATAAATGATTTTTTTTTTTTTTAAAAAAAGAAGGCTGGAACCATTTATTTAAATGACTGTTTCTTCGATTGTGTTCAGATTAGGTTGCTCTAAGAAACCATAATATAACTTACTACAATTTTGTTTCCTGTGATAGATAAGTATAAATTACGATTGGGGGCTTTGGTAAAATCGCTTAGATAAGTTGCTCCTTGAGGCTGAGCACATTAAACTAGTAGTCCCCAGCAAGAAAACGGACATGAAGGACAGGGTATACATAAACAGGGTAATTGTATTTACTATTAGTTTATCTTGCCTAACAGCAAGACATAACCCACTCTAGACTTTCGACCTGGAGCTCTGCAAGGCACCATTCTCTGCTGTACTGTTTTGTTTCGTTTTTTAAAATAAATTCACACTTTTCCACTGAATAATAGCCACATGTCTTCAAGATTCAGTTCCTCTGTTATCCCCCCCAGGAACGGTTTCCTCACCGCCTGATGTGACCTCTGTGCTCTCATCCCATCTTGTAGATTCTGATATACTCAATTCCTCAGTCACCTCCCCCCCCCAGCAAGTTTTTTGTTTTGTTTTTTTTTTTCTTGACAGTTTTTTTTTTCTGTGTAGCCCTGGCTGTCCTGGAACTCACTCTGAAGACCAGGCTAGTCTCAAACTCAGAGATCTGCTTGCCTCTGCCTCAGAAGTGCTGGGATTAAAGGCATACACCAACCACTGCCCAGCCCCCAATCACATTTGATGGATGTCCTTATCACATGACACAAAAACAGATATTCCTTTACCTCATCCCTCTCTGAATTAGTAATTTAGATAGATGCCTAGTAATTAATCTGTATTCCCAGTGCCCAGTGTTAGCACCTGGAGCATAGTGGGGCCTCAATAAACTAATGATAATTATTGAATGAACATACTTAACATGAGAGGTAAAAATGAATATGTTTTTAAAGGATTAAATCGAATAGTGACTATCACTCTTCTAAAAGGAGATTAAAGAGTGCTTAGTAGTGTCTAGAACCAACTTTGAGGCAAACTGCTTTTGCAGAAAACTCTCTGGATTAGACCACTGATGTGAATCTGGGCAGATCATTGGATCTGCACTGTATGGTTTGAAACAGGCATCGGTATACACTGTATTTCTTCAATCAAGCAGGTCTTAAAAGGTCCCCATCTTAAACAGAAAACAGGACTTATCTCTCCCTCCACTCTCACGATGCAGCACGGACTCCTGCCGCTGTCTCTTCTTGCTTCTCCGATGCTCCAGCCCTGTTGAAGCGCCCACTACCTATCCCGGCTGGAGTTATTTATAGTCCTGTTTATTCCCCCTTCATTCAGTGACGACTTTAGCACCTAGCTCAATGCTATGTCTATAGACACAGTCCTTCCGGAAAGGTGATTTTAACATCTACGTAATTAGTACTCCATCAATCCAATGTATTAAGTAGGATTAGGCTCAGCTACATTTGTGGTAGACAACAATGGCCTAACAAGACTGACATTTATTTCCCTCGCATATAAAAAAAATGTCTGGAAGACATCTTTTATGAGATGATTTGATAGCTGCACATTTCCTTTTTCTTTTCTTTTTTATTTTCTCTGGGGAGGGGAGGTGGTGGATGAGACAGGGTCTCACTATGTAGCTTTGGCTGTCCTGAAACTTATTCTGTAGAGCAGGCTGGCCTTGAACTCACAGAGATCTGCCTGCCTCTGCAGGGATTAAAGACATGCGTCACCATGCCCAGCTTAGTTCCCTTTTTTATTCCAGTGCTTTTAGCTAACTCCTGGTCCAAAGTGGCTGCTAGAGGTCTAGCCATTCTATGGGCGTCCTATACACAAAGAAAAGAAATGGAGAAATTCTACATAACATTCTACCTATCTACCTATTAGGGAGGCTAAGAAATGCATCTCGGTGGAGACAGACAATATCCTAAGGTTAGAGTCAATGCTTTAGTAAGCAGGAAGGGAGTCAATGTTAAGGTAGACCTCCAACTCTCTTTGCTATCTCACTGTTCCTTTTTATTATTTAGTTTTCAAAAATTTTAATCTGTATTTGAGTGTTTTGCCTGCATGTTTGTATATGCACGGGAAGGTGTTGGATCCCCTGGAACAGATGGTTGTGAGCCACCTTGTGGGTGCTGGGAACCAGACCCGTGTCCTGTAAAAGCAACGTGTGCTCTTAACCACGGCGGCATCTCACCAGGCTCCCCTATAACCTTCTTACTCCAATGGCTTTATGGTCTGCCTCATCTCATCAATCTACACCCTTGATCTGATCTAAGATACTGCCAATGCTAATGACTGCGGGAGCACTGAAACCTCAGTGGCAAACAGGATACTCTCAGAGGATACCTCTCTCACTGTCTCAGCTCACGCAGCTTCTCCTGTATCCAGAGTCCTTTGACCCCACTGGGCCCTCCATCAGCCTATTTTGTCTTCCCTTCTAGCCGACTGGTTTCAAATCGATACTCCCTCAATATTTTCCCAGCCTACCCTGTGCTCTCAATTCCCCTTTTGACTCCTTGACTAAACTTCACTCTTTCGCTGTATGCAAGCATCCCCGCAGCTAATCACAGTAAGAGAACAAACACCACTTTGATGAGCTGGGTACCACATAGAAGTAAGCCTTATGCCAGTACCTGCCATCACGTGTCTCGTCAATTCCCTGTCCCATTCTTTATTTCATACCTCCTGGGACAACTAAAAAGAGGTTGTTTTGTAGAGGTCTACGCGGAGCATGAAAACCACTCGAATGTGGATCCGCTATGCACCACTGTCAAGCTGTTTGATAAAGTACAGGATCTAATTCTGTACCTAGGGCACGGAGAGGCCTCGGTTTCGGCTTTTCTAATAAGCGCGTGTGCCAGGGATAGACAAGTGCTTAGGAAGTCAAGGCGCGCCCAGCTATCACACCCTAGGCGGGTCGTTCCCAGCACCAACCCCGACCCCACCCTCGGCTCCGCCCCAAGCCGGAGCTGCGCACGCACCCACCACAGAGGTGGCCTAAGTGCTGGTGGCTAGAGAGGCAGGCGACCGAGGCTGAGGAGGGGGCGGGGCTGGAGCGCAGGGGGTGGAACAAGAGGCCTGGTGGGCGGGGCCAGAGGCAGAGGCGGTACCGCGTCGCGGGCCTTGTAGCCATTTTAGGAGGAAACCCGGTTTGCTGGCTTGGGGCGCGGCTTCAATTTCAATAACTTTATTGGTCTCCTTGTACGCCGAACAGCCGGCGTGCGTGTAGCCACGCGAGCCCGGAGCGCATCGCCAGAGGTGAGCAGCGTGGGGGTGTGCGGGACCCGGGCTGTGGGGCAGCGAGGGCTCCTGGAGCCGGTTCTCCGAGCTTAGGCGTCCGTGAAGCGGGTTAGGGAGGGGACCCCGGGCGCGGTCTCCTGCGGCGGGGATTCCCTTCCCGGGCGCAGGGGCGGGGCCGGAGCGCCCCTGACGCGGCCGCGGGGGTGTTCCCCGCCTGGTGTCATTCCCCGCGGCAGGTTGCCCCCGACTCGAGCTGCAGCCATGGGAAACACCACCAGTGAGCGGGTGTCCGGGGAGCGCCACGGTGCCAAGGCTGCTCGAGCTGAGGGTGGCGGCCATGGCCCCGGCAAGGAGCACAAGATCATGGTGGGAAGCACCGACGACCCCAGCGTCTTCAGCCTGCCCGACTCCAAGGTGAGATAGCGGGGCTGCGGGCTGCTCCGCCCTTCTTGGTTCTTCCTCATTCTCAAGGGTTATGGGCTTTTAAATTAGAAGGCTAGTGCGCGGACAGAAATGTTGGGTGCTAATTCCTGGTAGGTACTACCTCAAATTAGGATAGAGGCGCGGAGTTGTTTTCCTGCTGCTTTGAGTAATCTGTGGGCCAGCCTTTTAGGACGGGTACCAAAGACCCATCCCCTGCCCGCCCCATCCTTGGTTGTACGTGCAGGTTGCCCTGTTCTAGAGCTTGCAGGAAGAATAGGTAGTGAGCGCGGGTGGAAACTTCGAAGGGTGCATTGTCTGAGCTCTTGATACGAGCTCAGTTTCTCAATTGGCCTCACGATAGCCAGATGGTTTCTTCTCCCTGAAAATGTCTCTGTGTAGATCTCGTTCTTGCTCTCTTTTAAGTGCGCTGCACCCCCTCCTCCATCCTCGTTCACCGTTGCGTGGCTCTGAGCAGCCATCACTTGATTATTTGAATACTTTCCCCTAGTCTTGGGAATCAGTACAGGACATCATTTGGTTAATGGCTCAGTTTTTTAAAAAAGGAAAAAAAGTGCCGTTTTAAAACGTTGCTGAGCGTTTTGCACACCTTGCTGCACTTCCCTGGAGAGCAACTTACTTCCCTTCACTCCTCAGAAGTACTTCAAAATGTTGCCCGAGGCTCAAAACCACCCTCTAATGCCCTGAAGACTTTTGCTCTCAATTCCACAGACTTTCAGCCAGAGGCCACTTTTGGTCACCCAAAAGAAGAGCCAGACGGAGCTGACAGCAGTGTGATTACTACTCTAATTTCCTAATTACTTTTAGAAATGTCAGCGTTAAATACATTTAATTTCTCCTGATCGGCTCTCTGAAGTGAAAAAGAAAAGCCTTCGGTGGTTTTTGGGTGGGGTGGTGGGGTGTGTTTGACATTTCTCACCCCAGTGAACTGAGACTTAAGATAGTAAACAGAGTTTTATTTACCGCTTTGATGGCACATGAAAGTTGGATTATATACCATATTTTCTTCGATCCTGATTTAGAACGCCATTTCTTGGGGTTCCCTCTTCCCTGTTTCCTCTCCTCTAGGATTCTTCATTATCTGGGCCCTGCACACAGCCTAGATTTTCTTCTCCGAAGCTTGTCCAGGGTGACAGACAGGCCGTGTATTTTTGCTCGTTCCTACATTGATGACTCAGGATTTGGGTACAGTCAAACTGTGACTGCAGTAATTGGTGTCCTGAATAAGAGCCAGGCTGCTCTGTGTGCGTTTAGGCCTGTTCTGGATCATTCTTTCCCTCACATCTTGCTGTTAGTGAGATGAGAAAAGTAGTTCAAACAATTACCCATGTCTTACCCAGACAGAAAACTTCATAGCCCATGTACCCTCCCTCTCCACACTAAATTTCCTTAAACATTTGCAGGCCGTAATTTGAATTGCTGGTTTGCTGCTGCTCTGATGGTTTCGCTGAGGGATTAACTCCAGTAAACAGTTTTTCTGCTAGTCAGCTGCAGTCACTCCTACCACAGAAATGTCATGTCATAAGTGGAAGGGCTTTGCTCCAAAGCCAGGCATATTAATAGTTTGGAGTTTTCAAATCTTAAACTGAAAATCCTTGAGTCATAAAAGTAATTGATAAGAACAGTAGGGTTGGGGGCATCTTTGTTTCAATAGACTTACTCAGTGCTCCTCAGTCCTATTTGTATGACCGGATCCCCCAAGAATGCTTTAAAAACCTTATGGGAAATCTGACACACTTATAAAATGAACAATGAACTACGTGTATGTCACCCGTTTTAAACAGTGCTAAAAGGTCTTTAAATGACTATGCCTCTGTGATCCAAGCCACTCCCCTACCAACCACTCTGAAACAGATTTCAAACAGGTCAACAAGAAGTATTTCTAACATTTTAGGACGTACCTCAAAAGGTGATTGTTTAAAGTTGACACGATGGTGCCTCACAGCTGTGATCTCAGCTGTTTCAGAGTGGGAGGAGGATCACTGCCAGTCTGGACCACAGTGAGAACTTGACCTCCTAGAGAAAAATAAGAAATGCTTCTCCTTGTTTATTGTAATGTGATAAGAGTGCTGTTACCTGAAGACTTTTTAAAAAACTATATTCCCAAAATCCTTTGCGGGACTCAGACTTGAGGGTTGTTTTGAGGCTTGTGGAAACATTCCCAATGCAACTGTCAGCCCCAGTGCATTGCTTTGAGATTACAGAGGCCAAAGTTTTGTCTCAATCCAGTCCCCTGAACAATGTAAAAGTCCCTTCCTTTTCCTTTTCCATTTGCTTTGGTTTGTAGTTGTACTGTAGTTTTAAACTTTTTGTATTTTGGAAAAATCAGGGGAAAGCCCAAATAAACGAGCTAGACTTTCCTTACTCTAACCCATGCTTGACCTGGTACCATGCAGTCTTATTTACCAGCCAGTGAAGCCATTCCATAGGAGGGGTGAGCAAACCTTTTCTGTAAAAGGCCAAATAATACACATAATTTAGGGTCATAATCTCCCAGGTCTGCATGGTGGCAGTGAGCTGTAGATGACAGGTACACATGTGCATGGCTGCTTCCAAACGGAAGCTTTGTAAAAGCAGTCTGGCTCACGGCTGCGGTTGGCCCACGCCTGTCCTGAAGGATGGCCTCGGAACCCTATAAATCCCATTAAGTAATGGAACTGCTTTTGCTCAAGGAAGCTGCTTTTGATCTTGTGCTCCTAGAGCTCCAGGATGTCATGTATTGGCCTGAGGTGATTTTATGAACCTGGCCTAAGTAAGCAAGTAAGGTTTCATAACCATTTCAGCTCTACCGGGTCAGTGATGTGGTTTCTGAATGCATGTCGATTGATGGATGATGGTGCTGGAGATGAAACTCAGGGCCTCAGACTCGGTAGGAAAGTGCTCTGCACTGAACTACGTCTCCAGCCCTTTAAATTTTAATGCCCTATTGTATAACCAAGTAGCTAAACAGCATTGTTAGTTACTTAGGAATTTTGGTATCTCTAACTTTAATTGTAACTGCCAGAGAACTGTTTGCCTCTGAAAAACATGTAGCTGGCTTAATTTTCTCTTAAAGAACCATACTTTCTTCTAGTTCCTTATGAGGTGTTCGGGAGCATATCCTAATTGCCTGCATACAAGCTGAACTGGTAGTCTGAAGGAAGGGTTTTGGGTGATCCAAAGGCTCTCTGAGGAGACTGATGTGAGCCATAGTTCTTTTCTATAGTTCGTTCATTCTCTGGTTTAGTTGCTGAATTTGGGCTGTCTCACTTTAGTTGAAGCCTAATTTAATGCCCCTTATAAACCTTTGGGACATCTTAAAAACCCTTGGGTCATAATTTATTCTAGGGATGACCTACTCCTTCTTACAGCTCCCTGGGGACAAAGAGTTTGTACCCTGGCAGCAGGATTTGGATGATTCTGTGAAGCCCACCCAGCAGGCCCGGCCAACCGTTATCCGCTGGTCTGAAGGGGGCAAGGAGGTCTTCATCTCTGGGTCTTTCAACAATTGGAGCACCAAGATCCCTCTGATTAAGAGGTGAGGACAGGCATTCTGTTGAGTCTGCAGCATGCAGGAATCAGCACCTGATTGCCATTTTTTTTTTTTATAATTTATTTAATTTATGTGAGTACACTGTAGCTGTCTTCAGACACACCAGAAGAGGACATCGGGTCCCATTATGGCTGTGAGCCACCATATGGTTGCTGGGAATTGAACTCAGGACCTCTGGAAGAGCAGTCAGCGCTCTTAACCGCTGAGCCATCTCTCCAGCCCGATTGCCTTTTAAGAAGAGAGTGGGCCTCAGGAGTTTCTAACAGCACTGTGTGTGCGCCATTCAGGACCGTGCTTCTCAAGCCGTTTCCTGTCTGGAGGAAGCCTGGAAATCACTAATCCTGTTGCTTTGATTTCTGTATTAAAGTAAAATACATTGTGACATTCTAGGTATAATGCCAGTTATCGCTGACAACACAGTAGTGAATGATGTAAGTGGTTGTCAGAGTGACCCTCTACATAATGGGGTCATTTTCCAGAAAAGGCTCACCTGAAATATTCCCAACCCAAACCTATCTTTTGTGTTAATCATATTTGTGAATACTGCTTTGTGTGTAACGTGTGTTTGTGTGTATGTGTGTACATGTGCATGCATGTACATGCAGACATGTGTACCCATATATGTGCATGTGAAGGCCACAGTAAGCCCCAAGAATCTTCCTCTGTGGCTTTCAGCCTTGTTGCCTTGAGACAATCTCACTGAACCACAATATCTCCATTTCAACTAGCTTTACTGGTCAGCAGTTGATTGGGGTCTGCTTGTCTCTGCCCCGCCCCCGCCCCTCCCCCTCCCCCAGTGCTGGAGTTACAGAGGTGTGTGTGTGTGTGTGTACCCATGCCCAGCTTTTTCCATGGATTCACACTCAGGCCCTGAAGCTTACAACAAGCTCTCTTAGTGGCTGAGCACAACTCCCTAGCTCTAAGAAATCTAAACGTTTTGGCAATCACTCCCCTCCCCGCCCCCAACACACACACACACACACACACACACACACACACACACACACACACAAGTGATGGAGAACAGAGTTAGTGGGAGAGGTTGACAAGCACATGTGTTGACTGATACAGAGGCAGAGAATGGATTTGTACCGTGGGGTGGGGTGAGCACGAGGGCTGTAGCTTAGGAAGCCTTAGGAGGCCAGTGTGGTGGCCCCATCGTTTCCTCTTACTTTTTCACACCCTGTCTTCTGAAGGAGCTTGGCCTGCTTGACCTTCTGTTTCCTTCTCTAGTCATAATGACTTTGTTGCCATCCTCGATCTTCCGGAGGGAGAGCACCAGTACAAGTTCTTTGTGGATGGACAGTGGGTTCATGATCCATCAGAGGTAAGGCCTGCATTTGCAACGGAGCCTCAGTGGCTGCCTTGTGACTCACTACCCTCCAGGTCAGTGGGCAACAGGCTTCCTACTAGGGACTTGTCATAAAAGTAGAGGGGCACTTGGGTGACGATGTAGATTTAAAAGGGAATCCAATTTTATTTCATTTATTTATTTGTTTGTTTGTTTATGTTTCTTCACTGTTTCAGCCTGTGGTTACCAGTCAGCTTGGCACAATTAATAATTTAATCCATGTCAAGAAATCTGATTTTGAAGTATTCGATGCTTTAAAGTTAGATTCTATGGAAAGCTCCGAGACATCATGTCGAGGTAATTTTGTCCTATTGCTTTCTCTTGCTATGTCTTTCTTACAATGCATATTCCTTCCCCAAACTGGTTTCTTGTTTTATTTTGCATTTTCATGTTTTTCTCGGGAATCTTATAATCTCACACACACACATGTGTGCACACATGCTTGCACACAAATCCCATGTGTATAATGTCTGCCTTTCTTACTCTGACACACTGTTCTCCATTTTACCTTTATGTAATCCACCAGTAGTCTGCGGTTTCAAATGCTATTTCCAGTAAGATTTCACACTTTCCGTGAGCATCTGGTGATATTACCTGTAGAGGCTAGATACGTCTAGTTTGTCTTATTAACCTGAATCAGCTAGTTTGGGAGCTCAACTGGCAATTATGATTTTATGAGAGCCTACAACTATAATTGTCATTGAGGGAGTGTGAGGGAAAAAACCAAACCAGTAGTTGCTCTATGTAGAATTGAATCTGCAGGGACAGTCCTGGATGTTTTTGTTTTGTGTCAGTGCTTGTTCACTCTAACAGCAGAGGCACATTGTCTTGTTATTGTATGGTGGGAGGTGTGCCTGCCTGGAGAGCTGCACACTTTATCCACTGAGCAAAGAAAATGAAACAAGGCCCTTGTTTGCAAAGCCTGCCTCTGCTACTAGTCATGCCATTGTACTCCAGCTCCCAGCAGTAAACTCACGGGCTTGGACCCTCAGTGAGCCTCAGTCATAGTAACTGAGGCAGACCCCATAGCAGAATCTCTAGGACAGGGGACAAATAGTCCACAGCACAGTAACTACCTACTTAGAATTAGTTATAACCTCAGAAAGGCAACCTGAGCATCCTCACTGGCTGGAGAGGCAGTGGTCTTAAAAGGTTTCCGAGGCCACTAGATCTGTGATTACCTTATGATCTGCAAGTAACCAGTGGGTATGGCAATGAGTCATGAAGGTGTAGCTAGAGGACATACACTTTAGGTCACTCGGTTTCCTAAGCCACTGGTGTGAGGCAGAGACATTAGTTAGGAGCGTGCAGGTAGTGAGTGTGGCCGTGTGTGTGACTTTTCACCATTCATCTTGTCCTTTTCAGTAGAAAGGATGAGAGAATATTGCCCTGTGTTAGCTCCCAATGGTGCTTTGTGGATAAAGTGACCAGAACAACTGAAAATTCCTGGAAAAGTTCTCTGTTCTGTCTATTTTTGAGGTTTTGTTTAATAACACAGCATTGTTCTACCTTATATGTTGAGGCAAATCTGAGTTATTAAAGTGAACCATTACTAGAATGTTTTCTCTGGAGCTATCATGTAAAAATGTTAAAACAGTGAAAACATAGTTCATTTAATTTTATAGATTTAACCTTTTCATTTTTAAAGTATAATGCAGATACCACGAAACACATCTTTTTATATTGTACAATTTATCCATGCTTTTTTCAGTCTATCGAGTTTTTGAACTGTTGTCACCTCAAAATATGGACTGCCTCCATCCCTTCCTCCTGGCCCTGCGCCTGTCACCAAGCGTCTGCTGCCTGATGTGCCTGTTTCGGGCACCTCCTCTAATGTAACCAGACACTGTGTGGCTTCTTTCACTCTAGCAGGCTCCGGGGCTCGTCCTTGTGTTGGTACTTTGCCTCTGTTTATGACTGAGCAGAAGTGCACGGTATGACAGTCCCTTTGTGGTTCTCCATTCATTGTTGACAGACATTGGGTTTTGCTTGCTCTTCGGAGCCATCATAAATATTGATTATGAACACTCATGCTCAGGCTTTTGTGTGGGCTTACATTTTATCTTAGGCGTTACACCCAGTAATGTACTGTAATGAATGACGGTTACAGAGTTTAACAGTTTGAAGACAACCATACTGCTTTCCAAAGTGTCTATACTATTGTGCATATCTGCCCACAGTGGGAATACTGTAGTTTGAAGCTTCGAGTTTCTCTACATTTTTGCCAATACTTGCCATTTCAGTGGCAGCCATCCCAGTGAGTATGAAGTGTGTCACATTATGGTTGGACATCTGTACTTTCTTGATTACATCTGCATTTGTTCTGTCCACTGCAATCACTGTAGACTTATAGTGTGTAACATTGTTGTCTGTGGCTTTGGTAGGGAAAAATACGGAATCTAATCTTTTCACACTGAGTCCACAACACCATTTTAACCACTGTCACTTTTATTTCCTCTAAAGCATTGAAGGTTAGGAAGATATTTATCTGTGAATGAGCACACTGACCATATCAAAGGGATCTGTCCAAGGTCAGATGGCTGACAAATGGGTTGGTTTCCTGGAGCCTAGGTCCTGGCCGCTCAGCTCTTCCTTACATCATGTTCCCTTGTTGGAAAGCTTCCTGGTCCATGTGGAGGTTGATTTCCTTTCCAGCCTGACAGCACCAGCACCAGTAGGCCACAGGTTCTTGCGCTCCAGGACTTGTACTGCATTTAAGATTAGTGGCCGCCATGCAAGCTTCCCCATGCATTCTCACTAACCTTCAACTTTCCTTCACGTTTGCATAAATATTTTTCAGACCTGTCCAGCTCACCCCCAGGGCCTTATGGTCAAGAAATGTATGTGTTTCGATCTGAGGAGAGATTCAAATCCCCACCCATCCTGCCCCCTCACCTCCTCCAAGTTATTCTTAACAAGGACACTAATATTTCAGTGAGTATCCTGAGCAGGTTGCTAGAGCATCTGGGGATCTCTAGGACCATCAAGGCCAGAATTAGTAACATTGGGCTAGAATTATGACAAAGATGTGTCATAATTATGGTAATAAGGCTATGTGTGCATCTGTGCATGGGGGCTTCTTTTTCCTAGATTGAACTGTAACTTCTTTAGGTACCAGAAGCAGAATTTATGGATGTTTCTGTTTCTGGTTAAATCAGAACCAAACTGCTAGAATTGATCTGTATTGTGACTTATATTACAACCCAAAATAAGGGGTACTCTCATTGGGGATATACAGAAATTCACAACTTTATATTAAATATTTTTAACCACGGTTTCACTTAGTTGATAATTAATAGTTCCTAGGAAGATTATTTTTTTTCCCTTTAACCCAAACCATCTATATTTCTAAGCAAAGTTTTCGTTTTAATTCTCTTAAAGAAAATTAGCAGATGTTGGGGCTTAGCATTTCTGCCCTAGACTAGGGATTTTTTGATTTTCTGATCTGGGAATGCATGACTTGTAGGAGACAAAGTGTTCCTACTTAGAGTTCTCAACAGTCTAGAGAGTTCTGAGGAAGCGTACATTGTTGTTTTTCTTCATTTAGTCACATTTGGTGGGGGGTTGTCTTTTCTCCTAGTGTGACCCAGCCTTACTTCCTGAGCCCAATCATGTTATGCTGAACCATCTCTATGCGCTGTCCATTAAGGTAAGTGGTAGCCCTGGTCTTCCACAGCCTCCCAGGTGGAAGGGTAAGGGTCCCTCAAGCTCATCAGTGGTAACTCGCTCGCTGCTGCTTTTAAAGCTGCGCCCGGCACTGAGAGAGTATAGGGAGCTGTCTCTTCCTGACTCGAAGGCTGTTTAAACCTTAGTCTCTGGTCTGTGTTCGGGCTGAGCTGTCAGTCATGGGGCCTTTCTGCTTCTAAGTTCCCTGGGGTGGCTGGACCCTTTGTCTCATCTCTTTACTTAAGCTTGAGTTCATAGTGGCTGGATCCCATCTGCAGAACAAACTTTAACATCTGCTTCCTTCAACAAATGCTTGAATGAGACGTAAACTTTACCTTTTAAAATGGGGCGTCAAGCCGCCTGCCGCGTCCTAGTTGTGTCTGCCCAGGTGTTTCCGTCTCTTATGGAGTAGGAAGGGAGTCCTGACTGGAGGGTCCTATTTCCCACCCCTTGGTTTCTCCATTGCTTTCGTGTCTTTGTGACTTGGCTGTTGACATAAATGTGTAGTTCTGTGACTGTCTACGCTGATCCTCGTGAGAACTCCTTGGAGAAGTGGTGAGCCTTCAGATTGAGTGGTCTCATCCCCAGAGATTGGGCGTAAGCACATGCAGGGTACTCCCTGTAGTTTCCCTATAAGCTGCTCGCATTTCTTAAATGTGCAGCTAGAGCAAAGAGATTCAGCCTTACTTCTAATAGAGCTGACTTTAATAGAGTGTGGTCGTATATGAAATATTAACTTGCTGAACTTCATCTTTACGGTAACCTTGAGAGGTAAGTATTATTATTTTTGACCCCTGTCTTATAGATAGAGACTTAAGACTCAGTGAGGTCAGATTGCCAGTGAATATAAGACAGGCCTGAGGTTCTGTCCTCTCAGCCTTGCGTGTGAGCTTTCCTGTCTGTCACCACACAGGTCTGCTCACCTTTCTCTCACCTGCTCCCCAGTCTACAGCTCTCCTGAGCAGGGATGCGTCTGCCTTACTTCCCCCTTGGTAGGCTATGTGTCAGCCATGAGCTGTCAGCACAGTCTAGCCAGAGTGCTTGTGTGTGTGAGACACGTTCATCAGAGAGTCCAGGATGAAGGAAGACAGCAAGCCGCACTGGTCTCTGCGTTGGACTTCTGGGGTTCTTGGAGATGTAACTGAGTTTTGTCTCCTGAGACCGGTGCTCTGGAGAACATCCTGGCAGTTGGCGCCTTTGCTCCTTTGTGTGGCTTGTAGTACAAGTGACAGTCCTGTTGGGTCAGCTTGACTTTGTGTTCTTCAGTTGTTCAGCCATTTGGAATTGACCTGCAGATTGGACGTCTGAGATTTCCTTTAAGGGAGGATAGGAAATCCACAACTCTGTCCAGGTCAGAGAGGATGTCTGCAGTTCATCCTGGGCACTAAGTGGCCATTGGACCTGCTTTGGGGCTCACAAATGAGTGTCGAGAAGGACTGTTTCCCTTCACTACAGTTGACATTTCGTCCTGGGAATGGTTGCTGGCACATTTGTTTCTGTTGCTAGGCTTGAGACCATTAGTATAGTTTTGAATGGGAAGCAGAATAAAGTAGTAAGTTAGTGTTTCTTCATAACCTTCCTGTATGTGTCAGAGAATAGCTACTGGGAGCTGCTAGCCTTTGTACGGAAGAGTTAAAGGTGGGGATGGGGGATGTAGAGACCATTGAATAAATTATTTAGGAATACCAACCAACACCACAGCAGGAACTAAGACTGGAACTGAGTTAGATTTGACAGCAAAGCCAGCCTCTTTTTTTTTTTTTTTTTTTTTTTTTTTCTTTTTTCGGCGCTGGGGACCAAACCCAGGGCCTTGCGCTTGCTGGGCAAGCGCTCTACCACTGAGCAAAATCCCCAACCCCAAAACCAGCCTCTTTTATTTCAAGTTGTCTCTTTAAAAGTAAATGTGTTGGTAGTGTTATCAACTTGAAAAAAAAAAAAAAAAAAAAAAAAAAAACTTAGGACAACCAGAGACAGGAGTCTGAGCATACTTACGGGGAAATTCTATTGAATACATTAATTGGCATACGAAGACCCATCTTAAATGTGAGCAGACCATTCCCTGGACTGGATAAAGTGGGGAAAGCATGCTGCACACAGTTGTGCACACGTGTGATGTGCTCCAGAACTGATGGAGTATTTCACCACAATCATAAGTGACTGAAAGACTGAGAGCCAGGAAAAGCCAGCAGCCACCCATTCAAATGAGTGACTGAGCTGTGTGTGCTCCTCCCCTCTGCAGCCACCCATTCAAATGAATGACTTAGCTGTGTGTGCTCCTCTCCTCTGCAGGACAGTGTGATGGTCCTCAGTGCAACCCATCGCTACAAGAAGAAGTACGTCACCACGCTGCTGTATAAGCCCATCTGAAGGAGATATCACTCCTTCCTCCAAGGATTCTGGAGAAGCATCTCCCTTGCCTTTGAACTGAGCTGGCCTCCTCTGAGGCTGGCAGGCTGTTTGTTTTGAGGCTGATGTGTGTGTCAGAGCCTCTGGTAGGAGCTCTGCTTTGCCTTTGATTGCAGACGAGAGCTTTATGAGTTCATGGAGTTTATTTTAAGAAACACAAAACCATATATATGCATATGAGAGGAAGGTTACCAGAAGCCTCCTGGCCCAGCTGTCCACTCTCTCTGTCTGTGGGTAGTTGCCAGGGCCTGACTGGGAAGCCTTGGCTGCAGGAATGGGTGTACCAGAAGCTTCTTTTTCTAAAGTGAGAGAATAGCAAACTCTTAGGATCCTTGTTGGGCAGAGGTCCTGGACCACTGGTGTCCAAGGGTCAGAGTGTGCCAGGCCACTGCCCTACTTAGAGCCGCCTCGTGCGGGCGGCTTTCCTTGCATGGGTTGATTCTGTATCCCACACTGTGTGACACAGTCCACCGTGGTTTATATGGCACTAGTTGCTCCACAAGAACCCTCCTCATTTTATGTACCCTGTGGAATGACTTCCCTCAAATCTCATACATGACCCAGAATGCAAAACTCACTGGGCGAGGAACCCTTTTGAAGAGTTTGTGGGATGAGCCTCACCTTAGAGCCTGAGGTGCCAGGGTCTCCTTTTTAGCTCAGTGAAGGCCTAACCCAGTGTGCTGCAGTTTACTTTAACATCTAGAGAAAAGAAATGCACACCGTGGTGTCTCGGTTGGTCCTGTGTATTGGCTGTGCGGGCCTGTGTATTGGCTGTGCGGGCCTGTCTCCGGTTTTCTTTATCAGAGCACTCAGCTTGTAGGCAGCCTTGCACTTAGGGAAACCTTCCATATCTTTCATCCCTGAAAGTTTTTTTATGTGCCTACATTTTTCTTTAATTAAAAAAAAAAAGCATATCCATCCATTTTAATGGGCTATTAAAGAACCTTGGGCCTTGACAGATGGTTCTTAAGATTTTCTTCTCTAGTCTAGGCAGCTCTCCAGCCTTGGGTTAATGTGGCCAGCCGTGTGCACCTCGCTGTCCAAGCACAGCTCTAGACACAAGTCCGTGCAGGCTCACTGGATGCTCACGCTGGACTTCCCTACCTTTAAAGACGTGTAAGGCAAGGGACACTGCCCTGGCTAGTTAACCATGGGGTAGGGTAGGGTACTGCTCTTTACACCAAATATTAACCAAGTTTTTTTTTCTTTTGCCTCTTCCTTTTAAATGTGTCTGATGAGGGAGTGGGGTCACTGATAACCACTGAATGAGAAGTATTCCAACCTACTCAGGAGTCAAAGAGAATATGTTTCCAAGTATCTCGACACTTCCATTTGACAGATAAATGCAAGTCAAACATCAAGCACTGTTTGTGGTCGAGAGACTTCGTGTCTCCTGAGACGAGCCAGTCACGTTTGAAAGAGACCTTCCGGTCAGTTCAGCTACCTCCTGACTTTCCCACACGTTGGTGAAACAGCAATGCCACAGTAGCAGTAGAAGGGAGGGGAAAGCTGTGAGACCTCTGTGAGCACAAGCGTGGATAGGAAGACGGGGATGTTTCGCAGGGAATAGTAGAGAAGTAAATGAGTCCTGGGAGTAAGTGCTGCCTCAGCCATCGAGAGCCACCTCATTTCTGTGGAGAACCCTCGTGGTCCAGTCAGCTTTCTGAATAGTGTGCCATTTTGAAAACCAAAGTCTCATTTTGGTTTTTAATCAACTTAAGACTCTTCAGTCATACTGGGAGGTTTTATTTATTTATTTATTTTCTGTTTTTTCTCAGTGCTGATTTAGAAATAGGCCACCTAGGAGGGTTCAAAGTCTTGATTGTTTCACAGGGGGATTGTCTATCTGTACTTCCTGTTAACAGTGGGAGCTGGGGTGGTCTGTGTGTTTGTGTATTCAGTTTCACTCCACAGTCGCAGCAGTAGAAGGGAGGGGAACGCTGTCTCCCAGGCTGATAGAGGGATCGGTGCTGGTAACCTTCAGATCCTTCTCTGGAAATGAAGGAGACAGAAGGGCTCAACAGTGCTGTCCCTGCCCTGGCCCCGACCCTGACCCTGGGGAGCTCTGCCCCTGTCACCAGGAAACACTTGTGAAGGGGCAGAGGGGGTTACTGCTTTTGTCTTAGTTACTTTAAGGGACAGTTTGTTTTCTACAGTAAAAAGTTGGGTTCAGAATTCAGAAATAAATGAAGGCAAAACATTTTTCTTTTCCTGCCTATGGGAATTTTGCAGGGTCGCTTGGTAGAGTAAACCAGCCTGTAGTGTAGAGCAATGGCTCTGAGGAAAGGAAAGCAGTGAATGGGCCAAAGGGTGATAGCAAGAAACTGGAGGGTCAGGTAGCTCGGCGCTGGAAATTTCCTCTTCAAGAGTTCAAGCAGACAGGACCTGGATCCTTGGATTTTATTTATTGTACAAAAAACTTAGCAGCCCAGAAACTGTTGTCTTTGTCCTGTTGCCCTATTCTCTATTTTTCCTCTGCATTCTGTTTGACTTCCCTTATCAGTATGACAGGTTCACCAGGGTCTCAAGGTGGACGTGACCTAGACAGTGAAGAGCTGTCGCGCCATGGTTATTAATGCCCTGTCAACCTAGACCTGAGTAGGAATTAGCCAATGTAGGCCACACCCCTGAGGGCACAGCTAGCTTCAAGAGCCCTGGCCTCTTGGGTCTGAAGTAGAAAGGAAGATTCCCCGTTTCTAAGAGGAGCCGTGTCCCACCCACCCCTGTAGGTTCTGGTTTCTTGCAGACCTGGTGGACCTTACGTAAACCTTTTGAAAAGTGTCACTGTTACATGCATGCTGCTAGAGTGATGTGACGTGAAAGTGGGAAACAGGGCTTTTAAATGTTTGACCTCAAAACAATATGCAATAGTCCCTGTATGTGTGGGTGTGTATGTGCACGTGCACATGTGTGTATGTGATATTCACTCTGTCCTCAGAGATACTTTGTCCTCGTATTCTTGTGACTTGGGGCTTAAGAGCAGATAAATACTTTGTTCATGTGTCATAACTAATCCTCAAAGCCACGTTCTTGCTGTCTTCTGTCTGCTGCAGACTCCAGTTACTCATGAATATGAGACCTGGAAGAAGGAAGGGTCTTTCAGGACTCTGGGTCAGGAATCTGTCTGACCTTAAGTGACAGTCACAACTGGAGATTGAAGGACTGATTTCTGCAGTGAACACAAGTGTTTGGAGTAAAAAAGCCAATTATTTTTTTCAATTATAGGAAAGGGAAAAAAAAAAATCACAAGTCTCTTGTAGGATCCACTGCCTCTGGGATTTTAAAGTGGATCTGTCTCCGCTCGATTTCTTCTCACCATTGCTTTGAAGTAGCAAGCTACATTCAAAATAAACATGTTTGTACTTCCAACATTAGGTGGACTTGACTTGAATTAAGTGTGGCACAGAACATTTGCAGTAAGTTTGATGTGAAATACTAAATATTAGGGATTTGTAGGTGTCGGACTACATAGTCAAGCGACACCTAGAGTAAGTGTTATGGCAGGGGTTGGCCATCTTGGATTCCTCTCTGTAGAGCACCTTCTCCAGCGTTTTAGGACAGCCAGACATCAGCATCAGTTTGTCCTAAATTCTGTGCTGGGTGGCCTATATGAGGCGAATTTGGATTTGGTGGGTATTGGTTGTTTACACTGTAGCACTTTGAGTTTGTCATTTGGCAGGGGTGACTTAATTTGAAGGCAGTTAAGTAAGTGTGAGTCTCTTACATGGTGCTGTTTGTGACCTTTGATGGCGGCGTGCAGAGCTGCTTCACTGATTCACAACCGGACACAAGTCAAGACTTTAAAGCTTCTCTCCACGCGTGACTCACCACCAGACTCTGCCTGAAAACTGTATAATGTAACACACAAAAATGTGGGTTTGTTTTTCCATAAAACTTTAATAAAAGCATCATGCAGCAATAAAATGTGAGTTACTTACTGATTTAGTTGTCAGAAGCCTGGTCAGAGCCTGAAGACTGTCAATCAACAGGACAAAGTAGAAACCATCTCTGTCCCAGGCCATGCTAACATTAACTACAGGACTGCACCTCTTATGTATTCGTTTCCAGCATTTTCTCCAAACTGTATGTTTAGCTCTTGTCCTGTGCTGGATTAGCAGAGATCTTAGGCTGATGATTATCACCCCTGGCTGCTCATTATGTCCCCGATGAAGAGCCTAGGCCTATTAATGGCTATCCGCCGCCTCCAACTGAGGTAAGTGGAAATCTTAGGTGTAGACCCCACACATAGGAACTTTTAAAATTCTCAGGTAACGCTAATAGACACAGGGCTGGGAACCACTATCCTGACCCCTCTCTACTTGTCTACTAGATTTTATACTGTATTCTAACAGCAGATCTCTGACGTGGTTTGTCTTAATTAGGGTTTTACTGCTGTGAACAGACACCATGACCAAGGCAACTCTTATAAAGGACAACATTTAATTGGGGCTGGCTTACAGGTGGGAGCATGGCAGCATCCAGGCAGGCATGGTGCAGGCACAGCTGAGAGTTCTACATCATCTGAAGGCTGCTAGGTTGAGGCTATTTAAGCCCATCCCCACTGTGACACACCTACTTCAACAAGGCCACACCTCTTAATAGTGCCACTCCCTGGGCTGAGCATATGCAAATCATCATATGGGTTTTTGTTTGTTTGTTTGGTTGGTTGGTTGGTTGGGTTTTTTTTTTTGTTGTTTTTTTTGTTTTTTTGGTTTTTTTTGGTGGTGGTGGGGGAGTTTATACATAGACTACAGTGTTTGCTTTCTGTCCCTTCATACAAGTAGGGATTAGGCACATATTTTTTTGCAAGCTACTTTAATAAGGGTTCAACCTACCTTCTACCCTACCACCCACCAAAGATAGTGGGAAAGAAAGGTTATTAGGATATGGGGAAGTAGACCTTTTCAGAAATAGTTCTTTGGGGCAATTCCAATCTTCGTTGTTCAAAGTTTAGTCCAGTAGCAAACACCAAACACAAATCAGCAGCTGCAGTCCAGTCCACGCAGCAGAGACCATATGAGTGCACAACAGCAGTTCCATCCAGAAGGAACTGAGCCTGGACGTTCAACTGAGTCTGTGGACGCCGCAGGAATACCACGAGAAGTTCTTTGGTGAGTTTCTATGATCTGCAGCCCCCACAAGTGGAGCTCAGTAATGCAATGCAGGGTGAACCAATACATGCATATGGTCAGCAAAGACCAGCGAGGTGGAGCAAAGCAAACCAGTGCTTGAGCTCCCGGTCTTGTAGGGTCATATTTACATTCCTTTCATGTATTATAGCAAAACATCCACCTGTGTCTGCCCCAGCAAAACATCATTATATCCTGAGTCTCCAGGAATTTTCACTCCGTAGGGGGAGGGGTGTGTCTGGTTTATCCTCAAACTGCGTCCCCCTTACATTGGTTTCTTGAGTCAACTAAGGTCAGCTTTCTTAGGGAGACAATAACGTGGGAACACAGAAGGAGGAGGGAGGAGCAGCACATCCATGGCCAGCTGTGTAAGGAAGCCTACATGGATGAGTGTAGGAACCTACACTAAGAGTGAACCCAGTTAACCGCACAACAGTCCAGTCTGGAGATGGCCTACAGAGTAGACAGCAGGGGGTCTTGCTTGTGAAAGAATGTTCCAAAAGCTGTATGTCCTGGTCACAGAAACGACCACAGGGGGTGCCAGAACTCTGTGAGGGTCAAACTTGGGTTGCCAGGTGCTTTCTACCGTCTCTAGGCTTTGTGGCTTTCTTTTGTTGTATCCTTCCAGTCCCCACCTCACCTTTTGCTTCTGTGGCAGTTCCCGGGTCAAAGTCCTTTACTTCCAGTGGGGTTCTTTCATAGTTTTCTTTTGGACCAGGGAGATGGTTCCACAAGTAAAGGCGCTTGCCACCAAGCTTAGTGACCTGAATTTGGTCCTCAGACTCTACAGGGAAGGGGAGAACCAACTCCTGCAGGTTGTTTTTTGATGTCAACATATTACTTTGATCCGAGGATGCTTTTTGGGCAGTTCTGAATCTCTCATGAGGGTCTGTGTGAATGTAAGATGAATTTTTTTTTTCTATTTCTGAAAAAAAAAAAAACCAACCCTGGGATTTGAGAGGTTACATTGAACGTGCCGATCACTTTGAGTAGTGTTGGTCACTTGCTGGTAATACCGCTCACTTGGCAGTACTGTTGGTACAAAGGGACAGCATATCTTGTTCATGAGCATGGGGTGACCTCACATTTTCTAGGTTCTGTGATATGGATCTTTGGGGTCTTTTGGCTCATGTTTTACTCATTTCAGGCTACCATAAGTGGACTTATTAATTTTATATAGTAAAGTTATATATAAAATTTTATGGGGCTGGAGAGATAGCTCAGTGGTTAAGAGCACTGACTGTTCTTCTAGAGGTCCTGAGTTCAAGTCCCAGCATCCACATGGTGGCTCACATCTGCAATGGGATCTGATGCCCTCTTCTGGTGTGTCTGAAGACAGTGACAGTGTATCATATACATTAAATAAATAAATCTTAAAAATTTTTATATAGTAAAAAGTTATAAATGTTATAAAACATTGATTTTTTTGTTTGATGATTTTTCTATCTTGTCATTTTGTTAAATTTAATTTGTGTATGTGTGTAATCCTTAAGGCTTTCTGTATTTTATATTACATCATCTATGAACAGACAATTTCACTTCCAATTCCATTTTATACACCCCCTCTCCCTTCCCTGCCTCTCTGTCCTCTCGGGGTGTGTGTGTGTGTGTGTGTGTGTGTGTGTGTGTGTGTGTGTGTGTGTGTGTGTGTGTGTATACATTTTGTACGAGGCTGAAAAACATTTAAGGAATTTCCTATTGTTGTACACAGAGTGAAATGGCAGATATGGTGGTAATCTAGGAATGTAATCAAGGAAATAAAAGAACTTTCGGGAACTATTTTCTTAATTCATGACTTTGTTGCTTCAACTTGGCTCCAGTAGGTTTGGTGAGAAACGCCTAAGGAATGTCAGTAAAAATTAGTTCTTAGTGTAGGTGCTGCTGCTTATATTCAAATGCCAAATGTTATACCCCAAGACCTGGTTGCTCTCACTATACCACCTTTTGTTGTGTAAACCTCGGCTGGGCAGAAGAGAGGTAGGCAGGGCTGCAGTTCAGGGGCTTAGGGTCTCAGTCAGGGACCACAGGGGAGAAGAAAGACATGGAAGAAGGGACTCTTGGGTAGGTGGATTGTGAGCTTGTAGCCATGAGGACTGGCCGGGTGGAGTAGCAGTGGCCCAGGTGGAACCTGGCAAGTGATATTTCAGGGTTACAGACAGGGAAGTAGGCAAATTAGCGTAGAGGGCTGACATCTGCCCAGCTCTAGTACTTTAAGGATTATTATAAATAAAAAGGGTTGGGAACTGAATTATCTAGGATGGGGCAGAAACCCCCAATTAATATTTACCACAACACATTAGTAATGACCTTTCACTTAAGTAGTTAGTGAAGTCGAGAGGCAAGCTTACAGAGCAGGGGCTGTGAGGGGATTGAGTGTGTAGAAGGAAGGAGAGAGTGGGACAATATTCATCTTAGTGCCTCATACTCCAATCAATAACATTTCACGCTCTGATCGCTGTGATACTGGCCAGATCTAAGGGCCTCTTACGCTGATATTATATACAATAGGTTTCTTTTAATGTAAAAGGCAGGGTTTTTTTTTTTATTTTGTTTAGATTTTATATGTGAACAGCACGTCTATATCATCCACACTCCTCATCCACCCGTGGCTGCTTTTCAAGATTCATGACCCCTTACTTTATTGTTGTTACATATATATACATGTAACACACACACATATTCTACTGAGCCAAGTTACCTTTGCTCCTAGGTTTGTGCTAGGATGACCACTTGGGATTGGAACTCCTATATGAACACTCATTCCTGGAAGAAACTGATCCTCCCTCTGTCAGCAGCCACTGGCTACTGTAGCTTTTCATCTAGGGGAGAGCCCATGTGGGATGTGTTTGGCATGTCAACTGGTGTCATTACGCTGCTCTTGTTCTGGCAACCAAATTGATAGTCATGGGTACATCTTCTCTGTCATGTCTAGGGAATGCTGTCTAACAGTAGACACCCCGAGCCTCTGTTTCTCACAACCAACTGTTCTGCTCCCTTTTCTGTAATCTCCGTTGAACCTTAAATGTAGGGGTTGTGATACAGATGTTACCAGATGTCACCATAGCCCCTAACTTTCTTCATTTTCACCAGTTGCATATCTTTGTAATTGTCCCCATCTTTCGCAAAAACAAGCTTGTTTGAAGTGGGGGTGAGTGAAAGCTACGATTACCTGTGAGGATAAGGACAGGTATTTAGAAAACAGTAAGATGGGCTGGAGAGGTGGCTCAGTGGTTAAGAGCACTGACTGCTCTTCCAGAGGTCCTGAGTTCAATTCCCAGCAACCACATGGTGGCTCACAACCATCTGTAAAGAGATCAGATGCCCTCTTCTGGTGTGTCTGAAGACAGCTACATACACTGTACTTATATATAATAAATGAATCATTAAAAAAGAAAAAGAAAACATTAAGATTCTATTAGTTCAGGAACCTGGCAGTAGTAACTCCTCTGGGACTTCCCCAGACATGAGTAGCTAAGTTTACAGTCTGAGGCATGAATACACTCCTGCTGAGGGGGCCACATGTCTGTCTAATCAGACAGCTGTTGGTTACCCCAAGATAAAAGGGCCACTTTTGCAGATATTTCTCTCTATTGCTGTCTACTTTAGATTTTCAGACTGAGTCTCTCAGAGAACCTGGAGCTCACTTATTGCAAACGACTAGCTGGTCCACAAGCCCCAGTGACTGTCCTGTCTGTCCCCACCCCGACTCTAGGAACACTGGAAGGGAGCACACTGTCATGTCAGGTGTTTTGCTAGGGATCCAAACTTGGGAGTTCAATCTACTCCAGAAGCACTTTACCAACTGAGTTATCTCTCCAGCCCTGGGTCATTTTAAAAAATAACACTTTTATTCTTTAGAACTTCGCACACAAATATGGTATATTTTGATCATATTCATCCCCAAGTGCTCCCAGATCCATCCTCAACTCCTCCCTCTCTCCCAATTGTCTGTTTTCTTTCTAATCTCATGGCATTTAATTTGTGCTGCCTGTATACCCATGGGTTTTTGAACCATCCAAATGGGTGTGGTAGACCTCCAGGGTCCGCACTGTTCTCCCCCAGAAGCTATCAACTGCCAATAGCTTCGAAGCCAGGGATGGGGGCTCATAAGGCCTTCCCGTTTCACTCTAGAGCACTGCCTGCCTTGGTCTGGCAAATGCAGATACTGTGAATTCATGGGTTCTGTCATGTCCCAAAGACACTTGGCCTGGTCCTCCCTGTCCACTGGCTGTTATGATCTTTCTGCCTCCCTTCTTCAATGGTCCTGAGTTTTGGGGGCAGCTAAGTCATCATAAATGTGGGAAATCAAGTTCAATCATGAAATCATTAATTCAAGTCCCACTTCTCAAATATAAGAAGACAGTGGCATTGAGAGGTGGGTAGAAGAAGGCTGGGAGAGTTTCCTATAGAGGCTCTTAGCCACGTGCCTAAACCATCTTTTGATCTCCAAGCGGCCACAGGAAGTCGGAGCTGTGTTCCCTGGATCTTCCCAGGAATATGTGTCTGTCACATATTCAGGACTTTCTCCTTGGAGAAACTCTTCTTCCCAGATTAAATTATTTCCATATTTGGGAACAGTTGAGCCATCTTTCTTATTTTTTCTTATTTTTCTCTTTTTAAATACATGAATCTATTTGCTTTGTACTCATTTAATAAAAGGATAATTTGAGAAAAATTAAATTCTACTCCTCTAGGCTGCCCCAGGACAACCACTATTGACCAGAAAACAACCGCAGCTGCAATTCCCCGCTGTTATTTTTTGAGAACGAAGCATGAAAAGGTTTCTTTGGTCTGGTGATCTCAGAGGTTCCTGCCCGTGCTTGGCTGGCACCTTGCTGCCAACCCAAGGTGAGGCAGGATCTTTACCACAGTCAATGCATGTCAGAGCAGGGAGCATATGGCCCTGTGGAGATACTCGGTCCATGGCCGTCAGGAGCTGAGGGAAGAGGGAGAACGAGAGAAAGAAACCTGTACAAGGCATACAATTCAAAGTTGCCCCTCGCTGACCCACTTTCTCCCATCAGGCTTCGTTTCCTAATACTCCCTTGATGAAATCTGTGCTCAAAAGGGCTGGAGCCTAGGCTTCACACGAACCTTAGAGAAGCGAGGGGTATTGAAGATTTATAATCCAAACCTCAGCACCTATTGAAACTAATATAACCCAGTCTAAGGAAAATCCATGGCCTCAGTGTCTACTCCCACACAGACTCTAAAGCTCTGTCCGCCATTAAAGAATTAGTAGGTGGGGGTGGGGGCAAACGCCTTTAATCCTATCGCTCAGGAGGCAGAGGCAAGAGAATCTCTGGGAGTTCAGTGCCAGCCTGGTCTACAAAGCAAGTTCCACGACAGCCAGGGCTGTTACAAAGAGACTGTGTCTCAAAAGACAAAAAGAGTTAGTAGTGGCCAGATGTTAGCTGTGGAGGTCTGAGTGGGAGAGTCTGTGCCATCCGATGTTTGCAGGTCTAAGCTGCAGCAGTTTTAAGGGTCCATGACACAGTCATGCGCTTTCCCGTGATCTCTAGGACTGTATTTGGGAAACCGCCCACGTTCTGAATAGTAAAATGTAGATGCTTTCTCAACTACCACCTGACGCCAGGACGGAAGCGCGTGGCCCCCTCCTACATCGATCTCAGCTGTAGTTTGCTGACCTTTTCATTCTAAAGTGGCAAGTATCACCCAGTTTTCTCCTCATCTTAATGGCATCAAAGACCCGTGTTCTCTCTCTGTACACGTGCTGACGTAGCCACGAGGGGGCGCTGAGAGGAGCTGCCACCAGTTCGAAAGAAACACTGTACTCAAGCACAATCTTGCAGTTCCGGGCGATTCAGCGAAGTGTCACTGAGACCCTACCTCTGACTCAGTCCCGTACTCACCTTAGGCCAGCGCTGCCCTGGCTCGAAGGGCTGCCCGGATCGTTTCGCCCCGTTTCCTGCACAGACCCTACAGCATTCTGACCAGAGATGCTGCGACGCTCCTCCAGTGGGGGCCCGCCTTCCTTTCTTTCCAGGGTTGCAACTTCCCGATGATTTGTGGCCTGGGCTGCGCCGAGGGTTGAGGAGCACGAAAGAGAGGGACAAGGACTAAGAAGGAGTAAAGAGGTGGGGATTGGAAGAGAAATTAAGAAATCGGGATAGAAATCATTAGAGCTTTCAGGACAATACGGAGGGGAAAAAACTACAAACAAAATAAAACCTTTTCCGGGGGTGGGCCAGAGAGCGCCTGCGCAAGGGATTGGAAGTCAGAACAAGAGACCAGCTATAAAGGAACAAACCGCCGTGCACTTCCCTGCTCCCAAAGTGTTAAGTCCACTTTCTCATTCTCTGAGAGCCACTTACCCCGCTACACCCCACACGCCAAGAGCGGAACAGAACGATCGTGTGTGCGATTCTTCCGGTTGTGAATTAGGGTGCTCTGATCCTGACTGTAAGAAAAGTGCTTGATGAAGAAATCGTGGGCACGATGGAAGTCGAAAATGGATTTGGTCACCTACTGTGAGTCAAAGCCTCTCCATATATATGGTTCCATGGTGTAATGGTGAGCACTCTGGACTCTGAATCCAGCGATCCGAGTTCAAATCTCGGTGGGACCTTTCTCTTTAGTCCACACAGGAACTATTTTCCTTCGGTTCATTCATATCCCTGACTTAGCACAGGAAGGAAAGGGGAGCAGGCCCTGGCATCACACCTGCCCTAGATCAATTGCCTGCCGCATTTGCGTCCTATCTCTCGGTTCACACCGTAGCTGCCTGAACACGACACCGCAATAGGATATCCTGTCCTCTGCGACCAGCCTGGCTCGCTGCCATCTCGCGACTCCGCGACCCTCAGGTCTGCCATGTTTTCAGGTGACCTGGGGACGAAAGATCTCCCACACCCGCGAGGCAGCGTACCACGTCCTAGCTGCCCGTACACCCGCCGCTCCCTCTCCTGTCCCTGCATCTGTTGAAGGGAATTTAAACGAGCTTAGCCCTTCTTGGGTTTGAGCAGTTTCAATGCGTTTCAGTTCATTAAACTTCTGAGATTCTATTGAAACCAGTAGAGGCCGCAGCAGTTTTCTAAACTGAGATCAAAAGCTGAGCTTAGATCGCAGTGGCTCCTCCCCGGGCCACTAGCCCGAAGTCAGCAGCTGAAGCTTCAGCCCCAGAGCTCTGCCCCAGGAAAACTCCGTAGGAGAAGGCCGTGGGAATGTTAGAGGAAGGTTTAAATAGTCTTCACGTATAGGCGCCTGGAGAAATTTAAATAATTGTTTCCCTGTGGTTGGAATTTTGGGTAGTTGCGAAATACTGAAAAGTATAACTTTTTTTTAGAGAGTTCAGTCTGGGACCTGAAAAGAAATGGGAGGTGCCACAGAGATGGTCGAGATTTGAAAAAAAAAAAAAAAAATCCCAATGCTTTGGCCAAGAAGGCGGTCCCCTCCCCCAGGTAACCTGAGGAGCCAGAATGGAAAGGTCTCCTTACTGCAAGTAAAACGCTTCAGCCCCTCAGATCCGGGTTGGTGTTTCTCAGCAAAGTGAACCTCTCTGGCTACTTAACGGCTTCCCTCTCTCGGTAGTGCTCATTGGCTCCTCTGCTACCCGCGGAAGCCCATCCCGTGACTCAGTGGGAACTGACTGGACTCTTGTTCCGAAAGCTGGGGTAAACATCCCATTCCTCTATGGACTCTGACCGGGGCCCACAGTCTGTGAAGATCCGAAGTAACGATGCAGGCCAGCTCCCGAGATAGAAAGAGAAACGCCCAGAAGCTTCCTGAGGCCCCTTACTTGCCCCATCTCTGCGGGATACCTTAGGGCACTGGTAGAAAAAATACAGACAATAGTTGCCATAGATTTTGGATAATCCTCCCTGTTACAGAGTTGGGGACCAGCCTGCTCCAGAGCAGACATTTTGAGGTTGTTCTAGTTTGCTTTTCTGTTGCTGATTTAAAACATTCTGACCAAAAAGCAGCTAGAGTAGGAAAGGGTTTATTTTGTTTCATAGATCGTGGAGGGGAGTCAAGACGGGACCTTAAGGCGGGAACTGGAAGTAGAAAGTGTGGAGAGAGCTTACTTGCTGGCTTGCTCTCGGGCTCTGGATCAGCTTTCTTATTCAGCTCACGCATACCTGCCTAAGGTATGAACCATCCAATGTGGGCTGGGCCGTCCTACACCAATTAACATTACAGAGAATGATCCACAGACATGCCCACCAGACAATCTGGTTTCGGCAACTCCCCACATGGGGCTCTCTCTTTCTTGACATAGTCAAGTTGACCACCCAAGATTAGCCATCGAAGAGGACACTTGAAATAAACACGCTGGAGTCTGGGAAAGCCCTTTTCACTCCCACGGTTTGCACTCGGTGAGTATAAAGAACACAGCCACTCCACCAATATAACATATATATAGCACACGCCTGGAATTAGGCCTGCAAGGAAGAACTGGCCAGCCACTTTCTCCATGGAGCTCCCGCAAAGGAGAACTGCATTTCTGTGACTCCGACTCCTGAGGAGCAAGAACCAGGAGGGAGAAGCAGCAGGGATACCGGGATCATATCCGACTCAGAAGGGAAACAAAATGAGTACGCCTTCAAGCCCGGTTCGGGCTTCACAGTGAAAGACAGCAACTTTGGTTTCCGCTAAGTGGGAAATTTCCCACTGAAATTCAAACACGGATCGCTGGATCCGGAGTCTAACATTTGCACCACCACACCATGAAATCACTGTGCTGAGCAGCTTCTGATGGGCTGTAGGGTTGCAAATCCACCCCTCACCCGCTCACTCCCCTCCCCATGCCCTAAATAAGCTATTCTATACTATATGACGGCCCTCAGGGGGAAGGGGTGCCTCAGCATGGGCCGGCAGAGGCGCCCTCTTCCACCTCACCATACCACAACTCTACCAAACATATTCCTGGTTCTTTCTTTTTATAAAACACAACACTACCTATTCTTTAGGTTTTCCCCTTCTGGAATGAGAACAAATACTTTTATGGGACTGGACACAAAGAAGGGCGTTTTAGGCCCTTAGCAAGGCCCCAGCCTGGTTCATGTTGCTGGAGCTTTCTGTTGTGATGGAAAATCCCTGCCCTAAGCATTCCTTGCTTTTTTTTTTTTTGTAGCTGTCCACGTCCCAACCCTCAAGTGGCCTCCAATGATTTTCCGGAGCAGGATCTGATTCGCTGATTCCAATCCCTCCTTCCCCCTTCATTTTTGTGCTTTCCTTTCTGCCTTCCCCTTGTAACATTCCCCACTGCTTAGGGTCCAACCCCAGTCCTCCTTGACACACTGTCTTTTCCTGAGAGACAGTGTGGTGAGGTGGGGGAGGTGGGAGGACGACGAAGATAGTCAACATAGAAAGGGCTACAGGAAAAGATGGGGAAGAATGTGTATTCTCTTGGCCCTATCTTTTGGGTGAACCCCAAACAGGCAATGTCCTGCCACAAAAGGCGAAATTAACTTTAAAAAAAAAAAAGATTTATTTAAATAATACACTGTAGCCGTCTTCAGACACACCAGAAAAGGGCATCGGATTCCATTACAGATGGTTGTGAGTCATCATGGGTGCTGGGAATTGAACTCAGGACCTCTGGAAGAACAGTCAGTGCTCCCGTCTCTCCAGCCCCAAAATCAACTGTTAAAATTTTAGGAATTTCACAACCACAGAGAGCTTTTTTCCTTGCCTGCGGAGTCCCCAGGAAAAAGTCCCCGGGAAAGCACACAAAATGTGGTTTTACTTGGGTAGGTTCCCAGAGAAGCCCGCCTAGAGGTGTGTTCAAAGAAAAGCCCTGGCTGCCCTTATTAGAGAGGAGAGTAGGAGAAGGTGTAGGCACTCAGGTAGCTACATTCTGTTTCTGCCTCCTGGTGCCTGCAGCCTCCACGCTGCTGCACCCCCATCCCCGGGGGGCGGGGAGCACAACGGTGTGTGAGTTCGTGCTTGGAATCTCGATGACCCGGTCACCCAAGAGCTTCCCAAAACAGCTCCTCCAGATCACACTGTGTCCTTGGCATGCCACCCAGAGTAATGGTCAGGAGCAGGGTATTGGACTTAAGGAGAGAATAGTGCTCTCTACACATTCATGGCCGTCCCTGTCTTCCCCCGCCCCCAATTCCTTGCCCTCATATTTTCCGGATCCACTCTTCCTTCCACCTGCTGTTTCCTCTCTAACTGTATCGCTTCACACCGCCCCCAGGTTAAGGTCACCAATGAGGTGGTAGGCACACTGCCATTTTAGACAGCATTTTCTTTACATTTTCCAGGAAGATTTGGTTCAAACACTCGTAAGGTTTAAATGAATACGCACTTGTGAAAGTTTTCACATCCTCTAATTTGGAGATTCTTAAGAATTAAAACTTGGAAAGAGTAAAGTGGGAACCTGTTACTTTAATATTTATTATTTGTATCTATGTGTAAGAAGGAGTCAGGTCCCCTGGTGATGGAGTTACCTCAGTTCTGAGCGGTCTTACATGGATGCTGGGAACTGAACTCTGGTCCTTGACAAGAGCAGCAAACACTCTTAGTGGCTAAGACATCTTGTTAGCTCCCTTAGTGGCATTTTGATCCCCAAGGACCTCTTTCATAGAACACTTCCTGGGTGTTCTTAGGTGACAGACCCAGGTTGAGGAAGACATTGAGCTGTCTCTCCCCAATATAAAGAAAGATCATCTTCTCCCCTAAGGTTCTCCAGTTCCATCTAACCATGACATCAGTTCAAAGTAGGTGACAGATACAGCCCCAGATCAAAAGTCCAAAACCTCGTTGAAACCATCCATATCAGCAGTGGATGAACTTTTCTGAGGGTATGTTATGGTTCTGCCCTGCAAAGGGACTACTTTTTTGACTACAGGCTCCCTCCTCCCTTCCTCTTCTTCCTTCCTTCCTTCCTTCCTTCCTTCTTCCTTCTTCCTTCCTTCCTTCCTTCTTCCTTCCTTCCTTCCTTCTTCCTTCCTTCCTTCCTTTCTTTCCTTCTTTCTTTCTTATTTTTGACTCTGTTAAGTCCAGTGTGATCCAGTCTCACTGTGCTGCCAAGGATGACTTGGAGTTTTACTTTACAATCCATTTATTTTGACTTTGTGTGTATTTTCAAAGTTTAAACCAAATAAGTTATAAAGAATTAAAACAATTATTTTTTAATATTTGCAGTGAAAACAGGAGCAGAGGGTGGCGGGAGGTATGTGGACATAGAGCTAAACTCTTGGTTCTCTGACAGGCAAATGGTTGACAAGCGGTGACCTTCGTCCTGGTGGAAATGGAATAAAGCAGCACCTGTTCTGCCGCTCTTTTGCCCAATCCACACAGACGAAAATCTCTACTTATTTAGAGAACTTGGCCTCTGAGAGAGCTTGGCCTCTAAGTTAACGAAGCTCGGCGGGTGCGTGTGCTGAGCTCTTGGAGTGTAAAGAATTCACCAGTTCACACTGAAAGGAGCTTGAAATTCTAAGTCCAGCAGGTGAGACGTCAACAGCAGGAACCGATAGGCCCAACTTAGTAATGAGATGGGGATGAAGACTTAGAGGCAGCGGTGGACTCTGGATCCTGGAATTTGGGTACAAAAAGAACCTGAAAAGTCTCTCCAGACAGTACCCCACAGTAGACAGTCCTTCATGACCGACCTTCATGTTGTACTCACAGGCCATGTTTAGACAGCCACACAGGGAGGAGCTAGAAGAGCAGGAAGGGCCCAGAATTGGGTGGTGGGATGGCTGTTCTTGGTTGTCAACTTGACTACATCTGGAATGAACCAAAATCCAAAGTGGCTAGATACACCCGTGATGGGCATTTGAAGTGGGAAGACCTACTTTCAATCTGGATCTTTTGAGGTGGGAAAATCCACTTTCAATCTGGGCCATACCTTCTGGATATTCCATTTTCCCATTAAAACCTCTCTAGAAAACTCCCTCAGGGGCAAACCCAGAAGTGTGTCTTCTAGGTGGCTGTGAATCCAGTCAAGTAAACAGGGAAGAGTAACCAGATTGGAAATGCCACAGCACCCAACCTCCACTACAAGTTCTTGATCCCTCGGATGTGAGATAGTTACGGTCACTATTTTAACATAAGCCAAAAAATAAACTACATGTGTGTATATATGTGTATTCGTCGTATAGGTCCTATTCCTCTAGAGAACCCTGACTACTGCAGGGGTAGTATTCAAAGAAAAAACCTGCAGAGTACAAGAACTCTTGCAGTCTACTGGTCTCCAGAAACCCACCCAATGTAGTATAATTAACAATTAAAATTATTGTACAAGGCCAAGAACTTACTTTTGAAAAATTCAGGAGATATTTTCATAGCATATAGCATATAGCATGTCAATGGTTTTTGTTTGTTTTAAAGTAACTTTTATTGGCCTGATGATGTAATGTCATCTGGGGGTTCTCCAACTCCCTCTGCTAACCTAGGCCTAGTCCTGGAGGCTTCTAGTCTCCATTCCGTCTAGTCCAGGACTAGAATGTTTTCAGCCTGAGACTTACTGCTACATAAGTCCACCTCTTCCTAGTTCTTTTGAGTTCCGGCTGGCTGGTCAACTCAGCGTTCTGACTCAAACCATTCTCCACGCTGACTGATTCAAACCGGCTTTTCTCTCTGCCTCTGAATTGCTCGGCTTGGCTTCAAACTAACTCTAGCACTCTTTTCTAATCCTCTGGCTTCTTCTCATTCCCTTGCTCATCTGTCTTTACCTGTGTCTAGCTTGTTCTCTCTTCAATGTGTCTCTGCACAACTCTCCCAGTTAAACTGCCTCCTTCTCCCTCTCTGCAGCTCTACTCTCCCCCTCAACTCTACTGCATTGCTGTCCATGAACTCTCCTGTGTTCTTGTACTGTGCCCTCTTCCTCCTGTGCTGTCTGTCTCTCCCTTAAGTATCTCCCCTTTCCCCTCTCTTCTCATGAGTGTTGGCCGTTTCCTAGTCTGTCAAATCTTTCTCTGATCTGTCACTTTCTGCCACTCAATTAGACATCACTTTCAAACATGGGGGTTTCCTTCTACGAATTAACTTTACCTTCATTGTTTGGGATTAAAGGTGAGTATTAAGGGTGTGTTTATATTCTAGCCAGAACAGGGTGTCTCTCTACAGCCCTGGCTGTCCTGGAACTCTGTAGAGCAGCCTGGATTTGAACTCACAGAGACCTGCCTGTTTCTGCCTCCTGAGTGCTGAGATTAAAGGCATGCACCACCATCGCCTAGCTTCTGTCAATGTTCTAGTAACCTTTTATTCACTGGGCTTTAATTATGTATTTTCCTTTCTTTCCTACCTTAGGGAATTCAATTTTCCAACTGAAACTCAAGCATGACAGCTGACCCAATTAGGGCAGTTAAGGTCAGTTAAAGGGAGAGAGGCACTCTTCTTCCTCAGACAGAATTTAAAGGCCCTCCTTACCCAGGGTGGCCCTGACAGCCTTCAGGTAGGGCTACCAAGAGCAACTGACAAGGGCACAGGGTAGCTGAGCATCTAATCTTAAAGCTCAGCTGGGTGAAGTGGCCACAGGACTTCCTTACCCCAAGATGCCTCCAGGTACCCAGCTCACATGATACTCCACCAGGAAAGGGACCTTTGTCCTGGTGTCCTGCTGTCCTCTATCATCTGGAGCCTTCAGGGACCAGGCCTGACTGAGCAGGAAGAGAGGAGAAACACCCAGGGGAGAGGCTAGACCTGATGTGACTTAGTGTATGGCGCCCTCCAGTGGTGAACAACGGTACTGCGCATGCGCAGGTTTTGCACCTGGTGTCAGTTGACCGTTAATATGCTAATGAGGGGCGGTACATGCTAGTGAGGTGATTCATTCTCCGCCAATCCCTGGAGGACAAGTAGTGGGGTGATAGTGGGGTGATCCGTGCCCCACCAATCCCTGAGAGATTATTAGCATACTGTTGTGTATATAAGGCGAGCGACTTTGCCGCTCGTGGTCCCCTGTCCCTGTTCAAGAGAGCTGTAACACAGTAAAGGCTTGTTCGCAGAAGAATCCTGTTGCCGCGCATCGTTCTTGCTGGCGGGACATTGGGCGCGCGACAACTTAGCATCTGGGCAGCAGGCAGTGGCCTCACAGGAAGGAGAGTGTCATGTGGGATGCTTATTAGAATGAATAGTCTAGGCTAAGAGTAGAAGGTTTCCAGATTTCCACATGCTGACCTTGCTGTGGGCAAGGAATTGAAGCGTCTCTTCTTTTTGGCATCTCTAACTGGTTAATGCATGTGTTGTATAGGAGCTGCAGCGTTCGGACAGAGATTGCTCATGAGAGCGCCATGAGAGAGAGAGAAGGGTCACTCACAGCGGTTGGCTTAAGGACTTGAAAAACCCAATAGTGGGATGGGGTAGGATGTCGGATACGCTGGATGGCTTAACAGATAACACAGTATTTCCCCTTATTGAATAAGAGCCAGACGGTCGCTAAGTGGCTCCGCTTCACGCATTTCAAGGCGGTGTAGCCCACTAAGGCTTTAAAATAAGCTGTGTGTATGATGTCAGGGTGTGCCGTGAGAAGGGATCATATTGAACAACTCCATGTGTTGACACTGATGATGAAGAGATGATGATGATGATGGTGGTGGGTTCTACGCAACTCTAAATGACCAGGGACCAGTGAACCCAAGTAGAAGATTGGAAAAGGGTTTATACAAGTGTGGACCACGAGGTTAGAGCAGCTGAGGTTTCAGAATCAAAGGTCAAGGCAGATAGGGCTCTGACAGTGCAAGCGCAGGCGGCATGGCCTTTCTGCACGGTGACCTCAGAAGGAGTCTGACTAAGGTTGACAAAGCATTAATCACTTCCCCCTAGTAAGTTAAAATCGAGAGGGGTGGTATTTCATCTTCCTCCTCCTCTGCTCCTCCTCCTCCTTCCTCCTGAGGCCATTGGAGAAGTAAACAGATTTTTTTTAAAGCATACAAAAACTCCCCAAATCCCACATTCAGTGTATGGATTTTTGTATCTCTGCTATATGCTTTGTATTGTCAATATTTAACTATCTTGGAAAGGTTTTATATTGAAATTGAATATATTGACAATATATCTACTCTGACATATACATACATATATATATGATGTGTATATATGATGAACTATTGCTACAGGGAGCTATTAGTATATCTGACTTTTTATTACCTTTATTTATTTATTTACTTATTATGTATGCCTGTGGTCATGTGTGCGGAGGTCAAAGGTAACTTGAAGCACTCGGTTCTCTTCTTCCACTGTTCCAGGTTGTCATGGCTTGTTGGCAAGCTCCTCTACCCACTGAACCTTCTCCCAGCCCAGTCTGTCTATCCTTTCTGTTGCATTGTGTATAAGTATTGCTGAGAACACTTTGACCTAATGTCTGCATATTTTGAGTAGAAAACATTAACTGCAGTTCCAATGCTGTCCTTTGGGTCTCTAGAAGTCAGTTCTGTGAAACTGAAGCTTTGCATCCTCTGATGAAAATCTCCCCGTCTCTTCCGATGCCTCCTTGTCCCTGGTGACCAACACTCAACTCCCCTTCAAAGTCCGTGGATTGAGAGTGCTGAGGTCAGTGAAGCGCTCGGTGCACCAGCAGTTACAGAGACAGTCAGTCAGGGAGCTCTGACGTCATGAGTGGACTGGCTTCTCAATGGATTCCTAATTTCATGACCTTTTTAGGGAAGCGGCAAAGGGTCAGTGGTAGAGCCAAGTTGAAGAGAGTGGGTCATCCTGGTGAGCGCTGCATCCCTTGGAGCCTGTACTGTGGGTGGTTGTGAGCCATCAGGTGAGTTCTGGGAACTGAACCTGGGTCCTCTCAAGAGCAGCATGTGCTCTTAACACTGAGCCCTCTCTCCAGCTTCTGGTGTTTGTTCAGTTGGCTTTTTAAATTTATTTTTATGATTTTAAAGTATATGGTGTGGGGGTAGCATGGGTACACCATGAGTCTGCAGAGACCAGTGTCAGTGGATACCCCTGGAGCTGGAGTTAGAGGCAGTTGTGGGTCACCTGACATGGCTGTTGGGATCCAAATGTATGTCCTCTCAAGAGCAGTATGTGCTCTTAGCCACTGAGCATCTCTCCAGCTCTGCCTCTGGGTTTCTTAATGATAGCTTCTCCTCCTCCCCCTCCTCACCCCTTCCTCCTCTTGCTGCCCCTCCCCCCTCTTCTTTCTCCACTACTTCCTTTTCTTCTACTTCCTCCACTTCCTCCTCCACCTCTTCTTCTTCTTCTTCTTCTTCTTCTTCTTCTTCTTCTTCTTCTTCTTCTTCTTCTTCTTCTTCTTCTTCTTCCCCTTCTCCTCCTCCTCCTCCTCCTTCTCCTTCTTCTCTTCCTCCTCCTCCTCCTTCATTTTCTCTTCCCCCTTCTCCTTTTTTACTAGGCCAAGCATTTTATTATCTTTTTTAAACTTTACTCCCTGGCTTCTTCAGCTTAATTTGCCACACAGAATGAATTGTATACACACACAAAAAAAGTGTGGAAGTATCCAGTTGGCCTGGGCTAGAATGTTAGAGATCTAGATTTTATCAGATCCATAGAATTTTCAAAGTGGTCATGATTTAAAATAGCAGCTCCTATAACTTCTGTGAGTCCTTCAGAAGTTGTCCCAGTTCAGTTTGTCTGATTCTTAGAAGTCTCATCAAAATTCTCCACAAGAACTGGAACTACTACTACTGCTGCTGCTGCTGCTACTACTACTGCTACTACCACCACTTACTACTACTACTACTACTACTACTACTACTACTACTACTACTACTACTATTACTATTACTACTACTACTACTAATTCCTCCTCCTCCTCCTCTTCCTTCTCTTCCTCCTCCTCCTCTCCAGTAGGAAATGGTGCTTTTCCATCTGCAGATTGTTTGGGCAGCTTCATTCAGTCTCCTTAAAGTAGTCACACTGTCTACACCAAGTTGGCTTAGGACACCGGGAAGCATTTCTGTCAGCTGCTCTGTCTCAGGGGAGCCTGTAATAGTGAAGGCTGAACTTCATGGTTGTCAAAATGGACCACTGTTTGTAAACATGCTCCCTTCCTCAGTATCAGAGATGTGTTCACACCTAACTTCTTTAAGAGCTGCAGGTTTTATCGCCTGCTGTGGCTGTTCTACTGATTACCTTCTTCATCCTGTGGGCAGTGCCTTTCCCACATGCACACACTGTGTCTGCAGTTTGGTGAGTTTTTCCTGGCTCATGATCATTTATTTCGTCTTGTTGAAGTGGAATCCATGGGGGACTAGGGTTCACACTCGGGGTCCTTGGCAGACCAGCTAAGATAAGGCGCACACTGGGGGACACAAGATGGCGGCAGCATGTCTTTCATATTCTATATCCTCGTTCTGGGAACTGGTACAGAAATGAGAAGCAAAGGGAAGTAATTTCTTTATACACAGTAAGTTTTAATAGCCATAAGAAAGACTGCTTAGCGTCTTCTCACCCATCGCTCTGCACATTATGCTGGCCTTCAACACATAGCCATAGCGACATATATAAATCTATATTATACATTTATACACACACCCACGTCCTATGAGCACTGTGAAGACACAGTCTTCAGTACAGAGCAGGCCTTGCCCATGCCATTAAGAGGCACCGATATGCTGTTCACTAGACATTCAATAGGCATGATGTGGCCACCAGTCCCCAATTCCCCTGAGGGAAGTTAGGATTACAGGGGACAGCAGAGTTAAGGAAGTTGGTTCAACTTGAGATCACGTAAGAAACAGGAGGTGCTAGGCTAAGTGCAGGGCACCTACAAGTTACCACATTTGCTGTATAGACTCTCTCTGGTGTGGTGGTAGAGACCAAAGTACTACCAGACTTGGCCCACAGAGCTGGCCTGGCCCAAGACTGGGTCAGTGAGGGGAGTTTGGTAGTCTCCAACAGTGTCCGGCTGGACGCTGCCACTCAATGATGTGTGCTTTTACAACTGTCTGAGGAGCGTTGGCATTGGGACCACACATCCTGTTTGTGGGTGGTAAGGTCCTAGTTCCCCTGAGTTGGCTATCTTGAGGACAGATGCTGAGGTGAGAACTGTAACGAGGTGGGCACCGTGCTGCTGAGGCTGTCTAGAAGCAGTGCCGGGAGGCCTTCTACACAGTCTACATGAGTTTTGCTTAGTGCTGGGCCCAGTGGGCCTTGGCTAATCATATTCATTGTCAGGATGCCACTTTCCTTCCTGCCTGTCCCATGTGGACACATCTCTGAGCCCTTCCGTGGAGCTCCAGCAGGGGAGGAGTCGGACCAGGTATTCCTCAGCAGACAGGCAGCTGCACTAGGGGCGGGCAGGCCCACCCTTCCTGCTGTTTTAAGGACTCCTGGCTTCGCCTTTTATGTGGCTCCTGGAAGGCAAGGGTCACAAGGCTGGAGTGCACATCAGGGCCCTGAAGGATTTCATCTGCAGACAAGAAGAAAACACACCTAGTCAGCGTGAGTGTTCAGGCCCTGTTGGAGGCTGGAGTGAGAGGCAGATATTGCTGGAGCCAGGAGCCTGGTTAGGAAGGAAGCAAGCACGGGGGAGGGGTGGGAGTGTGGCCTGGAGAAGCTCCTGAAGGCCAGACCAGACGGAAGCCTTTCACACCCCTGGACTCTTGCTACTTATACCTCTGTACGTCGAGTGGCCGGACCCCGCCCATCTCCCTTCAGGAGCCCATTCATGTTCCAAATCAAGTAGTCTGAAGCAAATAAGCAAACGGAAACCAAGAGGGTCCTTCATATTTCCCAAGAAAGAAGTGCTAAGCAAAAGAGGAGCTGTGAGGACATTCAGCGGGAAGTCCTCCTGCTAAGTGCACATCCCAGCTTTCTGAGAGGGGCGGAGCCAGCAGGACCTCAGAGGCGAGCGGAGCTGAGGTCTACCTTGGGTCAGCCAAAGCCACACAGCCAGTTAGTGACAGGCTAGCACTGACAGCCTTCCAGGGGCCTAAGGAAACAGAGAGGAAAGGAAAGCTTCCACAGGCTGAGCCAGTGTTGCAGAGGATGCTGGGTTACCTTGGCTGGGACAGGAATATGGCTGCACAGAGGCAATCTTGTAAGTGTTGTGCTACAGAGGCTCGGGAAAGAAAGGAGTTGTCAGAGAATGGAGGGAAGTTAGACCAAGATAACAGAGTGTGCTACATCACAGACCCCTTTCCGCGTGGGTCTTAGCCCTGCTGAGATTAGGAAGCGTTGAGCAGATGCTCAGCTGCTCTGGCAGCGGCAAGCCTACCCTCAGAGAATGGTTTCTGATCTTTAGCCACATCATCTGCACCAAGTCTTCTCTCACCCTCTTCCGGGGGAAGAGGCAGCACTTGGCATTTGTGGCATTTGTGGTAATCGTACAGAAGTCCTACCAGGGCTAGACCATCCTTCCCCTTAAGAGGCAGTGTTTATTTTCAGGTTTTCTTCTACACCAATGAGACAGGATAAAGATTGTTCGGAAGCTTTACAGACAAGGATGCTTCCCACCTCACAGTGCATCCGGGGCAATCTGTAAGGTTCTACTCTGCTTTCTTTTCCAGAGAACCCCTCAGGAATTTGAGTGCACAGTGGGTCTCACAGGAAGACTCCAAATGTCTCTGTCCTCATGAGGCAACTGCACTACATTTCCCTGGCCTACCAATCCCACATAAAGGACAGAAAACTAGAGTGAAAGGGAGGGAGGACGACAAAGATGAGGGCACCCAGAGAGGTCAGGGGAGGGAGGTGGGGCTTGCTGAGGGACCACACCCTACACTGGACCAGAAACCTCTTAGAGTGTCAGCTAGCAAGGGGCCCCACAGACAGGATGAGAGCGGTGGGCTGAGGGGCATGGCTGGCTTGGAGCTACAGCACTGTCCTTACCTCTAAATTAGTCCGTGCTTTCTTCAAGACATCATGGGTCCTGGTCACTGGAAACATAAAATGGCCCCACAGATGTGGAAATTATCAGCTGAGTTGGGCTAGCTTGGCACATGCTCCCTAAAGCACTTTCTCTGCTACTGGGTGTGGTCTGTTGCTAGCCACGCCCTTCTATAAACACCCCTCACCCCCATTATCTCATTCCCTCCTCTCTCAACAGTCCTGAGTCCCTCTGGTCACTGTTCATGAGCTGCAAGACTGGGTGTCAGGAAAAGCCCTCCCCTACGTCCTCCAGGGACACCTACGATGGCTCACGATGAACTGTTCCATGCTTTTCTTCCTCTGGTTGGCCTTCTTCAGACGCACAGTAGTGCTCTGAAGGAGCTGTTCCTGTTGGGACACTTGGGCTCGCAGGTCTAGGAGTTCTTTCTCCATCAGTTTTCCCTGAGGAGGAGGGATAGACTCAGACAACATTCCCCAGGCTAAACACACCCTGGGCTTTACAGTGGATTGCTATCTTCTCACCTTTTTATTGAATTCCCGCCATTAAAATTCCCCTAATGCCAGCAGGAGACAGCTGAGGACCAGGCCATCAGACAGAAATGGGGAGGGAAACTGAAGCCTGCTGGTGAGAACCTCGCTCTAGACCAACACCAAATCCCAACTGAAAGCCAGAGCTCTGTTTGGTCCAGTAGAATATCCTCAATTCCTCATCATGAGTGACACTTAGGAGTTCAGGGATGTTATATCTGAAGAGATGGGACTGGCCAGAGGACAGTGGGACTGTCTACAGATATCTGCCACCACAGAGATATGAAGCACCTTGAATTAGCACAGGTGGGCCCGTAAAGACAGCAGTAACAGTTATCTGCAGCTGGAATCTGGGGGAGATCCTTAAATACCTCTAACATTCTGCTGGCCGCAACCCACCTGAGAGACAAGAGACCCCAGGACGTGGCTGACTTTCCCAGGCCTGACCCAGAGACACAAACTGTAAAAACTGTTGAGATTCCAGAGCATGGCTAAGAGGCCATTTGCTCATGGTGCTAGCCTATGGACTTTTGATCACATGCACCTTAGGGATGAAGAAGGCCAAATGACAAGAGGTCTCTTCACCAGCTCAGCTAAACTTCAGGGTACAAGACCTGGAAATGTCTGGATATCCAGGCTGACTGTGTCTACCTGCCATACTCTTTCCTTCTCTCTGGTGTCTCATCAGGAGTTGGAGGGTGGGAAATGAACGTGTTAGAACTGTAGCGATGGGGCCATGGCAGCTCTGAGGCTCCAGGAGGTCCCATGAAGATTCTGCCCATCCCAACTCTCCATAACCCTGGACCATCAAGAAAGCCAAAGGAGTCAGGAGCAGGGCGGGGCCATGCTAGCACGGAAAGGTAGGCTTTAACCAGCCGAACACACAGCCTCTTACCTCTTCGCCTACCAGTACAGAACCATGAGAGTTTGGCAAAGCTGCTCTCCAGAACATGGTGAGGAGGGAAGCTGATTCTTCTAGGCTGTGGTTCAGAGCCCTGGCACTGCTCCGAAGCTCATGGACACTTTTGGTACCTGGTGCCTGGGGAAAGAAGACGGGGAGTCATGAATATCATTGGAACTGGGGCATCTCGTTGCTCCAAGCATGGGGCTCATGTTTCCTGTGTCAACAAGCACAGGAGAGAGGCCTGCTGGAAGCCCTGGCTTCCCCTTACCGTCCCAGTCCCTTTGCCTGGAACCCTTCCCCCAGATGCCTGCCCTATAAGCCCTCAAAACTCATCCCTGTGTTACATCCACTAAGAAGCTGTACCTCCCTTGTCTCTAACGCAACCACAGAGGACAGAGCGTGTCTATGGTGCCTTGTTGTGCGTATCAACAGGGAACTCTATCTTGCTCTTCAATAGTGGGTCCTTGTAGATGAATCCGGCTATCCTATGCAAGCACCCATGAGTGTCCAGCTTCTCAAATGACATCATCATTGGTGCCTACTCCCTCTCAACCCCTAAGTGCCCTGTAGAGCTTTGATGGCTGCCTCCCCTCCTCTGCTCAGTCTGAACAGGGAAACCTGGGTTATCAGGTTTGCTCCCTTCCACGTGTGCAAGTTCAGATGGATGCCTGTCCACTGGATTGATGTCAATCTACTTGGCTGTGGCTTTATGCCAGCACTCCTATCAAAGTGCAGGGTTTCCTGGAGTTCTCCATCAAAATATCAAGTCAGCCTTCTCTGGGAGACAGAGGAGGGTCCCTACGGAATAAACATAAGCCACTTCCCCAGCTGCTGGGAGATGGGAAGCACAGAAGGAAGGCTGGTGTAAAGGAGTTACAGCCAGAGGACAGGAGTAACTAAGAGGTCAGGGGTGGTCACCTCTGTGCCCTGCGCGTCCAGTGCAGGGATGCTGCGTGCTGGCCTCGTGAGGGACAGTATCTTTTGGATCAGCAGCTTCCCTTCCCCAATCTGCTGCTGTAGGGCATCGTAGTCATCCACATGGCCGATGACGTGTCTGCCGTGTCCACTGGCAAATGGGCCATCAGCAGCATCGACCTCCATCTTGGGAGGGGTCTTCGTTGCTGCAGACTCATCCGAACCTAGCGCAGACAAAGAAGCAGAAGTCAGACCCATCGTTGTAGATAATAATGGCCCCAACTCCAACTCCAAAGGGACAATGAGAGAGGCAAGAAGCAAGTCAGCCTTCAAATCTGCAGGATGGCAGAGTCCACAGAGCATTCCGGGTTCTGTACAATCATTTTTAATGTCACTTTGATAGAAACAGTTTTACTGGGTTTCGGTAGTGTCACCAGACAAAATTTAGAATTACCTGGGAGGCATGGCCTCTGGGCTTGCCTATGGTGGATCCTTTGGATGACATTAACTTATGTGGGGAGGCACATCTTAATGGTGGACAGGACTGTTCCCTGTCACGAGCTGGGAGGAGTGAGGAAGGGGCTCTAGTGCTAGCATGCATGTGTTCCTGGCTCTCTGGTTCTGATGTCAGATGCTGTGCGACAGCTCCCTTAAGTTCCTGTGACCCCGTTGCTCTGGTGGAGCACGACCTGCAGAGGTGAGCCAGGAGCACACCTTTCTCACCTGCTCTGCTCTCAGGAAACTTCGTCACGGCAAAAAGGAAGGATACTGCGATGCCTTTCCACAGGGGAACCAGTCAGGGTAAATACTATTACTGAGTAGGTTTCTGGGTAAAGGATGTCGAACACAGGAGCCCTACTCAAGGGCAGGGCGATGACAGAGCGACCAAGGCAGAGGCCTGTGCATAGCATGGGGCTGAGAAAGATCGCTAGGCATAGGTGAGGCAGGGCCAGAGAGCCAACCAAGGTTGTTTGCATCAATAATTTCCCATCACCACCTGAGTCCTTTTGTTGCTGTATTTACCATTGTTTGTCCTACTGATGATGGCAGAGTCTGAGCCAGGAACGGAGCACGAACTGCTGGGAAGGACCACGGCTGGAGAATTCAAGCCAACGTCCCGGACTGGAGGGGAAGCAGCTGAACCTAGGGAACACGACAGCCACTGTGTCAGGTCACCAAAATGCTGCATGTGCACAGCCCAAGATCAACCTCAGGGAACCGGCACTCATAGGCCACAGCACGGGAGACGGCAGAGCACCTGGTGTGTGCTCTTCTACTCAAGTGAATGTTTCCTGAGAATGTCATTTCTAGTTCAAAAGATCAGTGTCATTTCTAGTTCAAAAGATCAGTAGGTATTTTATAAGTCCGATTTTGGATAGAAGTTTGCATGTAGGGTCCAGTACCATTATGACTTGAAGTGAAGTGAAATACAAAATGAGTGTGTGTGTGTGTGTGTGTGTGTGTGTGTGTGTGTGTGAGAGAGAGAGAGAGAGAGAGAGAGAGAGAGAGAAGACCGGGAGAAGGGCTCAGTAGGAGATCACTTGACATGGCACTGACAAAAACAAAGAGTTTACCGGAGAATGAATGGGTTCACAAAGGGTGCAGTTCAGCCGTCTGGTGTCACCCTGGATGTTATTAACTACAGCAAAGCTCAGTCATCTGGTCCTGATCCTGATCCCTTGGCCCAGGAACCCTTGCTTGCCTATTCAATGTCTTGGGATTCAATTTTCTCATGAGAAATGCAGAAGAGGGGGAAATGCCCTATTTCAATGAACTTGTATATTTGAGGGGACTAGTAAATTTTAAAGCATTACATAAATATGAGGAATCAACTTTTATTGTTTCAAGTCCTTGACAATTATTTTACTTAATGCTATAGAATATAGCCCATATGGTTATATGGGCTATATTTTTTATAAGCCCCATTTTCAAGTGGCGTAGACTAAAACACTTGAGTGTTTAAATACTTGGCCTGAAGTAGACAAAGTAAGTTTCAGCTGTAATTGCCTCTGTACCCTGAGCTTCATGTCCAGGGATGCTGCATCCTGGCTTGTAAGAGGCAAAATCACATTCTGGAGGCCTGACCCTACTTCCCAGGCTGTCAATCAGGAGCCCGGAGCGTCCCTGGATTCTGCCTGACCCTCGCCCGATCGGTTCAGCAAGACTGTGCCCTGTCCCCCAGACATCCCAGAGCAGACAGCTCTGGCCTCCCTCTTCTTACTTACCTTGGAAGGGTGGCTGCTGGTTTGCCGGCTCCGCCTTGGCTGAGAAGCTCTGGCTAACAGGGCAGGGGCTGAGACTGGCTTTGCCAGCACCGTGATCCATCTGCTGTTCCAGCTGCAGCCGCAGGCGGTTGTTCACTTGAATGCTCTGCTCCAACTGCACTCTCAGAGCTCGAATCTCTGCCACCAGGCAGCTCAACTCACCCGGGACTTGGTGACAGGAATCTAGGCTGAAAGCTGAAAGCACAAGGGAGGGAACCCAGTGGCACCGAGCAAGCACGTCCACGTGATAGTCAAATAGGGCTCTGTGACATTCCTTTCTGCCAAGGGCCCCACTGGGGTCTCAGGGCTCGGCCCCATGTCTGTGAGACACAACCCTTCTTATTTAGCACGGAGAGCGCAGCAAGGCTGCACGTAACTAGCCTGGGATTTCTCTGAGGATCAGGTTAGTCATGCATGCCCACGGGGATTTGGACTGGCAGTGAGATTAAGCCTGCTGTGTTGTCTCTCAGTTAAATTTTATCCTGCAGGCTAGAAAGCAGGTCAGCACTGAACTAAAAAGGAGTGAAGGTCGAGGGAGGCGATTTGATGGATTCTATACGCAGAGAGGATAAGCCGAACACATGGGGCTTCTGGGAGCAGGCCACAGGGAAGTCAGTCAGGTCTTAGACCCGGGCTCAAAATTCCTAAGTGAAGTTTCAATTTCTCATTTCCATTTACCACATGTATTTGACACAGAAGGATAGAAAGAGCTAATCAGCAGTCTAGAATTCAACATTTCTTACCCGAAACCTGAGAACCACTGCATTGGTTTATATATGCTTGGCCCAGGGAGTGGCGCTATTAAGAGGTGTGGCCTTGTTGGAGTAGGTGTGTCATGTGGGATGGGCTTTAATACCCTCAACCTAGCTGCCTGGAATTGAGTCTTCCACTAGCAGCCTTCAGATGAAGATGTAGAACTCGGCTCCTCCTGCACCATGCCTGCCTGGATGCTGCCATGCTCCCACCTGTAAGCCAGCCCTAATTAAATGCTGTCCTTTATACGACTTGCCCTGGTCATGGTGTCAGTTCACAGCAGTAAAACCCTAACTAAGACAGCCACTTATATTTTGAAGGGCAGAATTAGTTTTGGATTTTACCAAGACCCTATTACACCTTCTACTACCTGCACTGCACATCTTGCCCACAGCCCTTAGCCCAACACGCATTATTTCTGTCACAGCCTATGTGGACAGTCTAAGCTGACAGAGACTGGCTCTCCTCCCATCACTTCAGATAGGCTTTGTCATCCGAGTACACGGAGAAGCCTGCAGTTTAGCTGCCTTGCTGGACTTTGGGATTCAAAAGAAAGAATTATGGAGCATTAGTGGTAATTGGTTTGAAATGAACTCAAGAAAGCACTAACAGAACAGTGTATGAAAGGGGTACACACACCCAGTGTGTGTGTGTGTGTGTGTGTGTGTGTGGTGGGGGAGGGGCAGTCAGGATGAAGCAGCTTCAGAGATGAAAGTTCTAGTATACTTTCTCTTCCTCTAGTTCTAAATTCTCACTAATTTTTGATTGATTTTTTGGAAAAAATTCCCATCACCCATTGCCCTTATCGAGTTTAAGATTATATCATCTCCCCCCTTCCCCTTCTCCTTTCAACAATATAACCACCCCCTTCCAGTTGATGGCCTAGTTGTTGTCACAAGCACACATACTCACACACACACACACACACACACACACTCACACACATACACACACTCACACACACACTCACACACTCACACACACACTCACACACCTGCTCCATCCCACAGTGTGACTCGTGTCTCCAGGCTGACCTTTGATGTTGGATAACCAGATGATGCCCTCTTCCCTAGGACAAACTATGCCTTCAATGCCTTTGGTTCCCTGTCCAGGGCTGAGGTCTTATGTGCTATCCTCCTTCTGGATTAGCATGGCTATTTCTGTCCTTTATCTCCCCAGTAGCACCTTGTCTTTTAATCTAGAACATCTCCACATTTATCTAAAGTTCCCCCCAGATTGGAGGTCTCCGAATTCCTGACTCTAGTATGTTCTACCAGACTTAGCATCTTAAAACTTTGTTTTCCCCATGGAGCTGTCTTCTGTGAAAGTAAACTCCAGGCTCGGCTTTTAGGCTTTCTACATGGCAGCAGCCACTCTTCCCGCTGCGCTGACTTCTCACCTCTCCAGTACCGAGGGGCTCCCACAGGCAGACTTACACACTGCTCCACGGTCCTGGACTTCAGCCTTTCCTTCTCAGCCTGGTGAGCTCCTTAGACTTCCAGCTCTAATTTCTTTTCTCTCCCCTCCTCCATTTGGATTCTCAAATACTAGATTTTTGTTTCAGCAGACAGAGAAACTGCTTAGTAAAGTACCTGATATTTAAACCTAGCCTTGAAACCTGAGACCTATTAGTTCTACTTCATCAGGCATTTTTTCCCCTTTTGGTTTTGAATCCATTTCTCCACATGGGGAAGGGAGACAGGAAAGATGCTGACTGTATGGGCCGCCATGGTCTATCCTTCATCACACAGAAAGTGCTCTTAACCTCAGAGCCATCTCTTCAGCCCAGGGTATTTCTTTATATAAACAAGACCATGCTATAATCTTGCCCCTGATTAAGTTGCTTTTTATTATTAAGTGGGTGAAGTGATTTCTTGCAGTCTGTCCTTAAGGGTTCCCAGGTTTGATCTGCTCATGTCAACAGTGCCTCCCCTTGGGTTTTACCGAGAATTGGGAGGGGGTCCGCATACCTTTCAAGCCCTTCTTAGGATTTTCGTAGAGGGACTCGTAGATCTGGAGCTCTGACTGCAGGGACAAGGAGAGCTGCTGTTTCTCCTCACACTGTTGTTGGAGGAGGGCCAGCTTGTGCTGCAGCCTGCCAAGGAGAGGCAAGGGTTCACTGAGCCGTGTGGGAGAAATGAGCTATGAGCCAACCTTTGCCTCAGTTGGCCTGGGATGTTGGCTTGGCCATCACATTCATTTAGCAGAGCCCGGGCAGGTAAAGTTAGCCTGAAGTCCATGCACAGGGAGTAGTGTAAGCACACTACAGGCCCCTCTGCCCTACAGTGTTCTCCACACTGACAGACATGCAGGGCTTTCCCTGGGATAGCAACTTGTACTTCATGCAGAGAGTGATGTCATGCATCTAATGGCAAGCATGGGAATGCTCTCCTGCTGGTCTCTGGCAGACAGAAACCTCTGTAATAGGATTTCATCTCTCTACTTTGTAGTATAAAAAAATCTGCTATCTTCCTTTTGCTCCAAGTGACCAGTGAGGCAGAAATAGTGAAGGAGAAACTGAGGTTTCCAAAGGAGGAAACTACTGCTTTGTCAATATCCCTTTTGCACTGGAAAGTGGAGCCATTCCGTGCCAGGGCCTTGTTTACCTGGAGTTGTTTTCCTGGAGGGACAGCCTCTCCTCTCGGAAATGCACGATCTCATCCTGCTTCTCCTGCAAGTCTTCCAGAAGCTGCCGCCGCTCAGCCTTCTGCTGCTCCAGCTCCTTCTCCAGCTCCTGGAGCTGGGAACTTGAGGAGAGCAGAGCCTCCCTCAGGTGGTCCACTTCCTGGGAGTGTCCTGAGAAGCAGGGCACAGGGGCATTTATGTCATGACCTCAAGCTCATTAGAAAGACAAACCCAGACACCCATGAGGCCAGGAGAAGGAAAGTCTTGTGTGGCTGAGCAGTCTGGCTTTGCTTAGCCGGCCCTACATATGGGGGTTGGGTGGGGGTGGTGTTTCTTTGTGGTATCTGACCCTCCGTTTAACAACCCCTGCCCTTGCTCTTAGGGGAGGCAGCGGGTCGTAGAAGCTCAGTGTTTTCTAGATGCTCACGTGTAGCTGTGCCACTATACATCTTCAGTCTTATCAAAGACCAGCGATGATTTCCTGTTTATGGTTTTTAGTATATATTCTTTTCAGCATTTTGAAAATTGGGACAGCTGGTGTTTTCTGGCATGTGACATCTCTCAGGTCAAAACTTCAGACTTTTTTTTTTTTTTAAGATTTATTTATTTTGGGTTGGGGATTTAGCTCAGTGGTAGAGCGCTTGCCTAGCAAGCACAAGGCCCTGGGTTCGGTCCCCAGCTCTGAAGGAAAAAAAAAAAAGATTTATTTATTTCTTGTATATGAGCACATTGTAGCTGTCTTTAGACACACCAGAAGAGGGCATCAGATCCCATCACAGATGGTTATGAGCCACCATGTGGTTGCTGGGAATTGAACTCAGGACCTCTGGAAGAGCAAGCAGTGCTCTTAACCGCTGAGCCATCTCTCCAGCCCAGGTCAAAACTTCTTGAAGATGATCTATAGGGACTCTTTTATATAAGGCTAGTCCTTGGGTACAACTGTGTTCATATGGAACTCTATCACTATTTCCTATCCATGAGGTTGTCCTCCTCTGTCCCAGCATGCACTGGTAGATTAATCTCTCTGCCTTGCCTTCATCCAGGAGTCTTGGTTATCTCCCAGCAGGGGCCCTGCCCCTCATGTCTTTCTGAACTGACTTAGCACAAACGTATTAAGTAGCTACCTTAGAAACAGTTCTTCTCATCTTTTGCCTCTACAAGCATTCTTTCATTCTGGACTTAATCCTTTCATATATCGCTCTCAGTTTTTTAACAGTTGTTCAATAGATATTTGTAAATAAAAATCATTTGTTACTAGTTATACATTGATTTAATCAAGTCATTAATACTATGTAATTTGCCTCCCAGGCCACATGGGCAATAATGTCCACTTATAGATGAGTGTTAAGTAGGGTTGGGAAAGTTCTAGAGGGCATGGAACCATAGGAGGACCATCAGAGAGCAGCCTGAAGGGGACTGCAGAGGAAGGGAGAACAGGACCCAGACAGCTGCCCAGAGCTGTACTTGTTCTGGGATGCATGAGAACACAGACACGCATGGTCCCTGGTTTTGTGGTTCCAATCAGCTGTGAGCAGACAGAAGGGGGTGGATTCCAAACTGACAGAACAGACACTGCTCTTAGATGTAGGCAGGCTTTCAAAGAATAGGCTTCCTAGGGTTATTCAGTCATAGAACCTAGGAGCCTGGGGGCCAGGGGTTTCCAACCTTTCTTATGCCAGCGGTTTCCAACCTTCCTAATGCTGTGACCCTTTAATACAGTTCCTCACGTTGTGGTGACCCCCACCAAAAAGTTATACTTCATAACTGTAATATTGCTACTGTTGTGAATCAGAATGTAAACATCTGTGTTTTCTGATGGTCTAGGCATCCCCTGTGAAAGAGTCATTTGATTCCCCAAAAAGTATCTTGACCCACAGGTTGAGAACCATGGTCTTAAGCCTTCTCTTTGCTTGTTTGATTGGTGATTGCCCTGGTGAGGGGAGAGACAGTCCTAGGAGGAACTAGAAGTCTGGTTTTGCACAACCTACCCCTGGAAGCATGACTGAGCCGCGTCTGCAGGCTTTGGTTTTCTTCCCTGAGGGCTCTGTTCTCATTGTAGAGCTGAGGCATGGACTCCAGGCCCTGACTGTAGAAGTGAGAGGTGGAACCTGTCCGGGGAAAACACACACGTCTCATGTAACAGTTGCTCTTTCCATCCCCTCAAAGATCTGCTGTCCCAAACCCAGCAGCAACCTCTGGCCCTCAAGGATTAACTTGAACACAGCGGCTGGGTGCCGAGCAGTATGTGTTTGCAGAGCACGCGGCCTTTGTGTGCACCCAGCACTTGCAGCCACCCCATTTGTGTAGAAGCTTTTCCTCCCTGACTAGCTGGGGCTGCTGTGTGGAAGGAGCAATTGCATGTACAAAGAGTGACACCCAAATGACAACATCTTGTGGGGTGGGGGAGGTAGGGACTAATGGTCTCCTGGGTGAAGTGGGTGGGGGGTGGGTCCTCATAGACCTGCCTCTACTGGTTACCAATCACAAGGACACAGTGAACCAGCCAGCTGCATAGTAAAGATTGAGGCTAAGAGGCCAATTCTTTGCCTGAGGAAAGTCAGTCTCTGGGCTCGGAGTGCAAAGCGGAGGTAATGGCTCCCCATACCCTCCAACCCCCGCTTGACTGTGACAATCAAGTTAGGTGAAGAGGATCAGAATGATGAGAAAAGTGTGAGGCTCTGCCGAGTGGCCTTCCCTCCAGTCAGGACAGAGACTGGGCCTTGCCTACCGTTTTCTCGGGCGGTGGAGCTGAGCCTGTGCTGCAGCTGCTCCCGTAGCCTGTCATTGACACATATGGACTCCTCCAGGCGCTGGCGCAGGTTCCGGATCTCACCTAAATGCTCTTCCAACAGGTCGGCCCCTGCAGCCATCCCAGGACAAGGCAGAAGCAGGAGACACAAGGCTGGTTACTAGGGTGAGGTGAACTCTGCCGGTGGACAACTCAGACTGCCCTTAATGTGGCCTTCCTTTTGCCCACAGTGTCCTTTTACACATCAGTCAGCTTCACTTAGTAAGAAGGGAGCTTTGTAACCACAGGGTTGTCCCTTGCTAAGGAAAGCCCATGGGCCTCCATCCACGACCAAAGCGAGCTCTGTATCACTGAGAAAATAACTGACAGATCTGAGCCCAACTGCCATCTGGAAAGGTGGACCCACCTCTCGGGTGTGGTTTTGGGGGTGACAGGGAAGGCCTCACTGACTTTTTTTCAATCCCTTTTCCTGATAAATAACTCCATTTTTAGCAAAATCCGTCCTTTCCCACCTAGAGAGAAGGCCAAAGTAAACACCACATGCCTTCAACCTACCAAGCTAAGGGCTGATGCTCGATGTTTCCCCATGTCACTTTTTAGTCAGGCAGGAAGAAGGAATCCCCTGCATGGATCTAGGACCCCGAAGGACCCAGGGGAAGTAGCCCTGCTAGGTTACAAGACTCACTTCCGGCTTTCTCCTGGAAACTCTGTTTCTTGCTCTTGGGATTGAGCCGCATTGTACTTTTTGTCTTAGTTACACCCCTCTACTTGGTGTGACTGAGTTTTGTATATAGAACATATTTGAGGAGTAGAGGAGTTGTATCCTTTCTTTTTATTTCCTGACTGAGAAGAGAAAGTCCGGGCTCTGTACATTACCTGTGGGTTTGGAGTTAAGCTGGTACATCGAGGAGCCTGAGGACAGCTCCCCAGAGGTGCTCCCTTTCTGAGGCCTCATCATGTCCCATTGGCCGCTGCCCAGGTATCCAGGCTCCAGGATTCTGCCCAGCTCTATGGTGCCTCTTGTTGGGGAGTGGGGCTGAGCAGGGTTGCTGTAGCGGGGAGAGCTAGCTTCTGTGTGGTTGCTAAGCAACGTGGATGTGGAGGTGGGAGGGGCAATGCTAACACCTGGGCAGAAAGAAACACAGTAAGAGATGGTATTAGCGGCCAAGAGCAGTAAAGGACATGGAGATGGCTGAGAATGGAGACTAGTGGTGGACACGGGGCGGGGGTTGGGGGGAGGTTAGTACCCCAGTTCACCACAGAATCTCAGTTAGACGAAGTCTCAAAGCCTCAAACCTGATTTTCACCCTCTCCATTTCCGAGCAGGAGACACCCAGAGGCAGGGGATGCTGAAGGGTTTGAAAAACCCAGGGGCTCCACTCGTTCCTACTTTATTCCTTATGATCAACTCCAGAAAAGTTCTGGAAGTAGGAGCCATCCCATAGTGAGGGATAAAGAATGTGACGGCCTATCTGACTGGGTACTAATGGTAGCATCTGTTTGTATTTACCATCACTCCAGGCTAGCCAGTCAATGCCTCCTTCAGGGAGACAGGGGATATGACTTTTCCAGATTGAAGAACTCTTTGTTCGGGCTGGAAAAACCCCTATGTAAGAAAAGTTGTGATCTGGATCCCCTCCACAGTCATTGAACCTTAAAGCAATGATTCTTAACCTGTGGGGTGCAGCCCCTTGGGGGATGAATGACCCTTTCACGGGGGCTGCATATCAGATATCTTGCATATCAGATATTTGCATTGTGATCATAACAGTAACAAAATTATAGTTATGGAGTAGCAACAAAATCATTTTATGGTTGGGGGTCAACACAGCATGGAAGGACAAAGACCATTGCCTTAATCATCAAACATATCCTAAGGAGAGCAGTGGGAGCTCCTCTCTCCTAGGATGATGCTTTCAAAGACCCGATGAAAACACAGGTCTCTCCTTGAGCCCCTTTAGCAGAGGCAGGAATTCAGGTGATGTCCTATTTAGCCTGGTTCTGAACTATCTAGGAAGTGTCTGAAAGGAGGGTTCCTATGCAGAGCTTAGATTACTGCTTCTGCTTCTTAAAGCCAAGAATAGGGAAGGAGTGTTGGGGGCATGCAAAGGGATGCACAGGGCCACAGTTCAGACAGTGTGGAAGCCCGATCTCTTCCAATGATTAGCAACACAGGCAAAGTAGACAGACGACTCCCTCTAAGCCAACAGGAATGAGTCCATCATTTCCTCCAAGCACTTCAGACTCTGGGCGAGGGTTAGTACAACTGCTACTGACACATTTTTACCCTCAATTAGAACAAGGTCTCATGTGGGCTACCTGCTAGAATCGACTGAGGTAAACACACAGACACACAGACACACAGACACACAGACACACAGACACAGACACACACACACACACACACACACACACCTGGGCTACCACAGCTAGGTGTAAGATACATATTAAGCACTGGACACATATTCATCTCAGGAGATTTTAACAGGCTGTAAAGTTTGAAGAAGTATTGTGGTAGGTCTTTCCTTTCCCCATTATCCTAGCCACTCATTAGCATTAAAGCAGAGGAGACTATGGATTTAACCATTTATACTTTTTAGTAGCGACTTAACAATGATATGATTTCTGATTCCTTTCATACCTAATGCTGCCTGACTCCTAAACAAGGCAAGGGTCATGAGAGGTTTTAAATCGATTGGTACCAGTGATTGATATCCTTGTGATCCAGTTTCCTCTGGTTGTACATCCAGAGCCCCTGCCCTATAGCATGCAAAGACATCATGCTGGGAGCTCTTAGCCCCCAACACACCTGGGAAGCACCATGTGCCAGTGTCTACATGGAAAAGTGATTCACAATAGACAGTGAGCACTGTGTGATGGTCCCTCAGAGAGGACCGAGACTTCAGATAGTAAAAGGAAGGGCTATGGTATTCCTTACGAAGTCTGGGACCATCTGAACGAACATCAAGGGCCTGAGACTATAACTCCAACCCACAAAGGACCGTTTTATGCATAAGGTTCTCCTTCCATTTTTTTCCTTTTCACAGAGATCTGTTGACAGCCGTAGAAAGGTATAGAAAAGGGGGATTGGAGAGAAAGAAATAGAAGCCAAAGAATGTTTATGCCATCTCAGCATGGGACATATTTGTTGGTGTCAGAACTGCTAACACAACAGTCTTGGGTCATAAGTCCTAGACCATCAGCTGGTCTCTAAAGAGAAAGAATCAAGAGAGTGTTTTCACTGGGCTCAGCTCATAGCCTAAGCAGCAGAGCATCTAAACTATCCTAGTACAAAGGTATGGGGGAAATCAGACACCAGGAGCTGAAGACAGGCTCTAAGCCCATCTCTCATCTCTCCCACTTGGCGATTACCTAGAATCTTAGCTGCCCGCTCTAACTCCATGCACTGCATAGGACTCTTGTGAGGCTCAGGCAGGACTATAGGAGTGTTATGTAAGTCCTACACTGAAGCTTTACAGAAATCTGGTGATAGATTTATTCCCTTAGATTTCATAGCCTTCATGGCAGTGTTTCCTGAATTAGCATTGTTGTGGTCCAGTGCATTCTGTAAATCAAGCTGGGTGTCCAATTAGACAAACTATCCATTTTGGGGGTTGACAAAAACAAACACAAAAACAAACAAAAACACTCAAGCTGATCCAAACGCCATCAGGGGTTTTACAGATTTAAACTCTAGGCTGTGATCTGTGGTCACCCGAGGTGTGGGGACTCTTCTCTTGCTCACCCACGCTCTGTCGTGGACACAGAATGTGACTTTAGCATAATTCTCAAACTCTTACTAGTTGTTTTTAACAGTTAATCTGTTTTTTACACCTAAAGGGATTACAATGAGGCACCAGTGCGCACACCCAGCAGATGCTTTTCTATGAACTGTGCAATCACGATTAACCACCTGTGGAGTCAGGTGGACACAATTCCAACAACCGTCACAGCCCGAGCTTATGAGTCTATCCATCTACATGTCCTATTTCCTTTTGGGGGAAGGTAGAATGAACTTTGAACAACAGGAAAAGAGGCTCTACCGGAGTTTGCTTCCGAATCTTGACACCACCCTTTGTATGTTAAGCCAATGATGTTGGGCACTTAATTAAGAGCAGTCTGCAGCAAGAGATATGCTAGCCCCCAAAAGCAGTCAATGAATGTGGTCATAGCTTTACTAGCTATGTCCCCCCACAAGGGCAAAGCATAACTTCTTTATCCCACCCACCGATAAGTATTTCCCAGTCTGCCAGGGATGTATACTAACATACAGTGTTGGGCTAACTCTGTTAGCAGTCTGTGAGTGCCGGGTCTCTGAATACCTCCCATAGCTGATGTGCACACCCCAGAGACAAGAGAAGATGCATTTCAGACAAGAAGCAAGCGAGCTTTGCCTGCATCTGCCACCTGTAACACGTGCTTTGCCCTTTACCACCATTAAGCCAAAGCCATGCAGAGCAACCGCAAGTGGGCGACCACTCAAAAGCACACCAAGGCAACAACAGTGCTCACTTTCTCCCAGCTGCTTCTGCAGCATCTGCAGCTCTTGTTGAGCCTCAGCCAAGGACACCACTGGTGTCTCACAGCAACCAAGAAGGGGAGGCCCAGAGGGGCAGAAAGGCATGAAGCTGGGTACAGTGGAGTGCATTGGTGCCTGGGAAAGGCTAGCCGGCTTGGGTATGGAGTTAAAGTGAAAGCCTGGAAATAAAGAGTTAGGGAGAGAGGAGACATCATTAGAGAGAAAGCAAGAGAGAAACAGAAGGTCGACCACTCCCTGATCAGACCCGGACTGTCACATGGCCAGTATTTGCTGCGGGTGTGTGGGCTAAGCCAGCAAGGCCCCGCAAGTTACTCCTAAGAATCAGCCTGGAGGTCTCTCCTCTTTATCCCTTTGTCAGGCTCATCTGCATATATATAGCCTCTGTTCAACATGTTCGCAGTTAGCTACAGAGGCAGCATGGCTCATCCTACCAAACGTCAGAATGACTCCCCTACGGTGCTGGTCCTAGCATGTACCAACCCTTCGCTCTGGAAAAGACTATCCATTCCATTGATCTAGAACTTTCTGTTTTGTTTTGTTTGTAACTGCATCAGGATCTTCCAGGGAAGGGCAGACTAGACCAGGCATTACTTTTAGGTATAGTGTGGGGATTTGGTGGGAACAAACTTTAGAAATCCAAAGCATGTGTTCACTCATAAGATGAGACGCAGCCATGGCTTCGTTATGGCTGCGTTAGTGCCCTGCAAAGCTGTCTGAGGGAACTATTTAACATTTTTATTAGCTTATCTTCATTGGATGGGCTGCATTGTGACACGTCTGTACATGTGTGGGATATACTTTGATCACATTTTTCCAGGAGGGTACTGTCTTGCTTTTCCTCCTTCCTTTTTCCAGCCCCCCTCTTCTTCTTAAAAGGTCCTACCTCTCCTTTTTCTCCTTTTCTTCCCACCCCCTTCTTTTGACAAGATCTTACTATGCCATACAGACTAGCCTCAAGTCATCATGATACTCATAAGTGCTGGATTAGACATGTGCACCACCAATCTTAGCACACATAGACCTGCCTTAGTGAAGAACAGTAGTAGAATGATAAACCCTGGGAGTAGAGCCCAGAAGTTTACAAAAAACAAACAACTTTTCCCTTGGAGATCCATGCAGTCCATGGGCAGTCAAATCATAGAAACACTGTGAAAATCAGATGCTTTAACCTGTTTCCCCTTTCCATTGGGGAGCAGGGCAGAAATCAAGATTATCTTGAGGAGGAGGTCTGATTTACAAGACATGACCACATCTACAATACATCATTGGTCCCATGGTGCTGAAACTGCATCAGAGTGGCGCTGCACACAGCCAAAGTACCCAGAGATGCAGCCCAGGGATCTTTCAGAGGGAAGTGTGGTGTTAAAGCCAATGACTGTTGGCTCCCTTTGAGCTGAAAGCCTTTCGGCAGGTTGTCTATGCTGAGGGATCTCTTGGTCCAGCTGCTGCTCGCACAGAGGCCAGGTGCCTTCTTGCTCAAGACTATGGTTGGCTTGCCCTTGGGAAGGGTGAAGAAATGGGACCATGCCTTTCTGGACCTCAGACCTCATCATACATTACATGAAAGTAGCCAGCCATGGAGGAAGGCAGGGAGCAGGCACTGGCCTTTCTCTGCCATCTCTCTGACAGCTATACTGAGACATGAAAGTGAATGTACTCCTTTCATTGTTGCCAAAATACATATGCACCATTCACAAAGCCACCAATGGTGATATAAGATGAGAGCATTTAACTCTGAAGTTTGCTACATCACCCATGGAAAAAGCACTGAACTGATTAAGAAGGTGTTATGTATGGAATTAGTAGATGTCTCTTTCTGTTCTTTGGTTATAGTAATCCTATAAAAATGTTGACTCTGCTCCCCAGGATGAGTGAGAGAAAGAAATGGTGGTGCTTATTTAAAAGGCCAGCTATTTGTCAAAACTAGTCCACAGACTAAAGCTTATTGCAGATGCCTTACTTTCTAATTTTTAAAAATCAGACACAGATGTTAAATGAGAATGACCTCCTGATTTGGGTAGGGCATGATAGCAATTTCCACCCTTATTCCTGAAGGAAACCAAGCAGGCAGCTGGGAGAGAGATGAAGCTACTCCCCCACTGGCTTTTGCATACCTGGCTGGGCCTGGCTGGCCTCCTTAGGGGGGTTCTGGGGAGTTGGCAAGCTGATGGAGCTGCTTCTGGGCTCGCCCTTAAGCCCCTGAGATGCACTGGCTGCTGATGGGTTAGAAGACAACACAGTAGAATGACTCGAATGATGGATGGAGTCTACAAAACCCGTGAAGGAGAGAAAACGCTTGGTGTTCCACAGAGAACTGGAACCCAGGCCTTGTAGTATCCAGGAGTACCAGGGCCAGAGGCTGGCCGTCATGGAAGGCCCCAAGGACAAGGCCTTTTGCAGTATTCATTTTCTTGCTTTCGGATAGTAAGAGAACTGCCTTTAGGGGACAGAGGGAGTTCAGAACCTGGAAATCCTGAAGGAGCTCCTATGGCAGAGGCTGTGGGAGCCCACAGATACTCAGGGGCCACTGTGCAGACACTGCAAGGACACAAGGCACTCCATCTTAAAGAAGGAGGTCTATCAGACAGAAATGATGAGAATGGTTGGCCACCATCTTCTCACTTTGAATTACATGGCGCCATGTTCCTGATGGCAGGACTCAAGTGACTAGGATCCTCACCCTAGTTAGCCTGTGCTCGGGAGGGACTTAGTCCCAGAGCCAAGCTACACACCAAAGTGGACTGACTGTAAGGCCTGGATCCCAAGGTCTCCTCTCAGTCTAGACCCAAGATACCACTCTGACAGCGGATGCTACCTGAGTTACTGGGTGAGGGCTTCTTCTCTTCATAGTGTGTGTACTCGCTGGCTACGTCCATGTCAGAGCAGGCTTCTATGTCATCCGACAGGAAGGATGTGCTGCTGGCAGAGCGATGGGAGTCAGACGCAGCATGGCTGCTGGGGGGCGAGAGAGACCGGGTATCCAGCTTGGCCTGCAGGACTTCAATCACTTTCTCTTTCTCCTGTAGTTCCCTGCTGAGCCTGGTGGGGAAGGAGTAGGTCACAGGCGAAGCCAAGGTAACCCAGGCCAGCTAATCTTCACTAAAGCCCTCAAAACCCACGTAAGCCAAGGGCACCATTCTGGACATAGAGTGTATGCGGGCCATAAATGGACAGGTGGGAGTAGCTCTGCAGTGGACTGGCCACATGCTGAGCACCAGCACAGGCGCAGCCAGTCCCATAGGCATGGACGCTTAATGGGTGGCCACTAGACAGTGGCAGTCTGAGGACTATTAGCATCTCCAATAAATATAAAAATCAAAAGGAGCCTTGTAAAAATGTGGAACAAAACATTGTCACAACATCTGAAACTAGGCTAAGCAGAGTCAGCTGGGTGGCTCAAGTGTAGGCCCTTTATGTGTCAGGGACAGATAAACAAAAAAGAAGACCCACAAATGCCATGCCCCTTACTATAGGCATTTTGAGAAGGACTTACAGGGTCTGAGGCACGATCATGACACAAAGAGCACAGACCAGAGGCCACAAATGTCCCTGAGCCAGTTCATGAGCATTACGAACTGAATACTTCCCCTGAGCAACTCCTGCTTCCAGGGATCTACACCATCTGGGCCTCTTTCACTGTAAACTCTCATGGGATTCTTCTTTCTCCAAGGACACTGAGTGACCACTAAGCTAGCTGTCAATAAAACCCAGGGCAGGCCAACCTGGTAGGAAACTCATGGGGTGGGGAGCAGGGAAAGGAAGTAGACTCTTGATACACACATGGTTCGGTCATGGATCAGACTGCTTTGATCTTACCATGCCTGAAACATCACTTCAGCAAAGAAAAAAATCTTATCAAAAGGAAAGAATTTGGAAGCAAACCGATGAGTATTCAATGATCTGCTGCATCAGTCTCGTCTACTTCCCTGTCTCATCTGTGAGCTTGGGGCTACCCTGACTGGATCCCTTTACCACACTGACTCCGGAATTACCTGAGGGCCAGCGGCTCAAGCCCAGCTTCTTCTTTTTCACTCTTATGATCCTCTGAAAATCAAATTTAAAAAGTAACAGGTTAAATGAATTGTGTCACACCTTAGAAAGCACGGATCCCACTAGGACAGAGAAGAGTGTTTAGGCCACACACAGGTTCAGGAAACTTACTTTGAGTGTTCAAGTTATGTCTCTGTGTGTGCATGTGAATACATGTACATATGTACATGTGTGTATGCATGTACATATGCATATTATGTGTGGGAGGGTGCATGCTTATTGAGGCCGGGGACAACCTTCGGTATTATTGCTCAGAGGAGCCATTCACCGCTTTCCCATCTTGTCTGAGGCATTCCCTTACTGAACTTGGCCTCACCGGCTAAGCTAGGCTGTGTGGCCAGCGAGCCCAGGAGACCCGTTTGTCTCTGGCTCTCTGAGGCCGTGATAACAAGTGTGTGTGCTACCATGTACGGGTTGTTTCTGTAGATTCTGGGGATTGAACCCAGGTCTTCTTGCTTGCCAGACCAGCACTTTACTTGCTGAGCTACTTCTCCAGCCCTGAGTTATGTCCTTTTTATCAACATAAATTAACTATACAAAATGATGGATTTCGCCATAAGGCTTTCATAGATGTACGGAAGATACTTTGATCATAAAGTCCTCTGTTGCCCACACTTACCCCTACCCCTCCTGCCAGCCCCTTTCTCTAATCTTGGCCTCGCACTGCCATGACTGCCACTGTTAATATTTTTAGATTGTCTCCTGATCCACTTGTGAGGGAATCCGTGAGGTAACATTTCTTTAGGGTGTGAGCAGGTAATTCAGCTAATCTCACCAGGAGACTACCCCTGACATGGTGGTCACAACCATGACCTCATATGTCTAAATCGGTGCTAAAGACGGAAATATACGTTTTCTCACGGATCACAAGATACTTCCCCAGCTCTTCTCTGGAATTTTCCTCCACATTCTGTGGCTGATGGCTCCCACATTCAAGGGCGTGTAACGTTACTCTCCCATATCAACCTTCTTTTGTATGGGAGACAGCATGCCCCTTTTCCTGTAGGTTGACCCAAACTCACAATTTTCTGTCCCTGCCTCCCGAGTCCTGGGATTACAGTATGCCTGGCTGTAGCTGCCATGCTCGGTGCTGTTGACAGGAGCCATGATTCAGAAATGGCCCCCAAGACATGAGGGGAACCTGGACTCTGGAATAAAATGCTGTAGTGGACAAACGGTGGCCACCTAAGGCCAGGACTGTGCCAGGGGCCGACTCACTTGTGCTGAGTTTGCTGGTCAGCCTGTCCGTCAGCTGACCGCCCTGAGCTAGTTGCTCCCGGAAGCTCTGGCCCAGGTAGTAGTCAATGTCGTTGCTCCTCAGGAGGTCCTCAAAAGACTTGACTGTATCTTTCGCATGTTGGGTGAGAAGATAACATATCCCTCTCCCTTCTCGTATTTTCTGACGCAGATATGACAGTTCTCGGGCCTGATCCTGAATCAAGGAATCGTATTTTCTAGTGCAGGAAAGAGAAAAGAAGGGAGGAATGAAGAACTGTGAGTGGTAAGTGATGGGGCCCCTGGAGTCCTCTGTGAGAACATACGTAAGAAACTCCCGGCTCAGACTCCTACTGTCCATGGACGCTGTTTAAAGGCGAATTCCATGCTGAGAAACTATGGACCCAAGCTCTCAGAGGACACCATTGTTCTCAGCTTCTCTAGAATGTTAGCTAAAACCAAACCATAAATCCTGTGGGAGTAAAGAACCCCCACATCTTACCTCTCATACAGCTCCAATATAGGTGAACACCGTAGCTACTCTATAAATATTTAGAATTTTTTTAAATCCCAGGCCCACCTAGGACCTTGTCTATCTTCTGGTTCAAATCTCATCTGATGCATGAATTTCTTCTATGCTCGATACTGTGGCAGATGGCATTTTGCAAAGATAGTAATTATAGTCTCTTACATTATACACTCTTCTGAAACATGGCTTTGCCAGTCTTCCACCAGCAAGAAAGATTATTCTCTACATAGTTAGGTCTGGAAGGTTCTGTGTCCATGTTAACCTAGATAGCACAATGGAGGCCTCACCATGCCAAGTTGAGGAAGAGTTCTTTACCTGCCTAGCAAGATCTACATCCTGTCCTAGATACTCGCTTTCACACAGGAGCAACACCAATGAAGACCACCATACCATGAGAAATCAGTCAGAGGAGAAATCCTTGAGGTCAAAGAGAGAAGCCAGAAGCTGAGTCATGGATAAAGAATCCATGCTCACCTCAAAAAGGCCTTTCAGAGCACTCTGGCCTCAGCTTCTATCTGATAGCAGCCACGTGGGAGACTCAGTTGAATCGAGTCAGCCCAGAGAATCATGCGATGGTAAAGCCGCTGTCTTGGAATGGTTTATTACTCAGCACTAGTTAGGACAGAGGCTGAGTTTTATGTCTGATCAGTGTTTTTCAGCATAAAGTATCAGAAACCGTGATAACTGAAGCTAGCATTGAGAACTTAACAATATGGCAGACACTACCTAAGCACACATGGTAGTTCAATTAAGCCCAACAATTGTCCTGGAATTGGGTTCTCTTTTCTCTTCACTTCGTAGGTAGACTGGGAATGTTTGCGTGCTTTGCACAGCTCCTAAGCTGTAGACTTCAAGTCAGGAGGCTGGGACTAGTGTCACTACTACCCTATATCACGTATACCACTGTCATGTTTTTAACAGCTGTAACAGGACAGCCCAGAGATCTGCCACCACCATCCGATGTGGTTCTGGCTGTGCCTGTCCCCATGATCCCTCAGCTCAACCACTATTTAGATAAGTCCCCTTCTGATTACCACTGCCAGGGCTGCCCCGTTCTGATTATAGACTTAGGCATCACTCAAGGTGAAGGCCTGAACAGGTCCCCCCTTACCCAGGCCACGAGGCAGACCTCAGCTCCTCAGCCAGCTTCCCCTCTAGTCCAGTTTTGGGGAGCTGGGCCTCCAGCTGGGATACTCTCTGGATGAGATTCTCTAGATTCTTTTTGGCCTGGAGCCCTGGAGGGTAAAAAGCCCCGGTGCCATCTGACAACCAGCCCTCGTCTTCATCAGTGACGCTGTGGGGTGAAGCCCCCTCAAGGGTTGCCACGGCTCTCAGCTTGCGGGGTCTCTCCAGACTCGATGAGTAATCGCTCGTGGCAGACAGGGACCGGACCCGGCTCCTCAGGTTCTGAATGACCTTGTTGGCATTCTGTAGCTGGGCTTTCAGATCTCGGATGTCCTTCCTCAGGAGAGAGCTGTCGTCTGAAGTTCCTTGTGCCTGGAACTCCTCTCGCTTCCCTGGCTTGTTCTCCGAGGGCTTCTTCACAGGTGAGCTGACCAAGACAGGGTCCAGGTACCCCTGCTCAGAGCACAAGCCCTCCACCAGCACCACAGGCCTCAGGTTACTATGTTCCTCACACTCTGAAAGAGACAGAAACAACTTGAAGAAAGCTGGATGTGCTGCTGTGGACACTCTGTGGGGGTGGGGCAGGCTAGTCACAGAAATAAGTACCGGGATAAAACCCGGGGCAGGGCTTCCTTTAGTTCTGGCTGTAGACAGACATTCACATTTAGCATTTCTTGCCAAAGACACAGAATTCAAACCTTCCAGTGTCCTGTGTCCTTAAAACTCGAGTCAGTGTCTCTTAAGTGGGACATTAACAAAGCCTCACGTATGTAAAATGAGCACAAGGACTAAAGAACAAACTGCTTCTCTGGAGTTTACTGACAGCTATGATGTAAAACTATTGGTGTGTCAGAAACTAGAGAAGCTCAAACTGATGATCTCATTTTGAAGAGATCTGCAAAGTTCCTGTCCTGCTGTGGGTCCTGGGTCTCCTTTAGCCCCAATTTCCCTGCCCCCACTGCGCATCATGAGTGGCAGTGGCCTTAGACATCCAAAATGCAATGCGTGACTCCGGGGAGAGAAGGAGGTCCCCACACCCTGTGTACTCACCAGGGCTGGTGGTCTCCTCACGTTCAGCTTCGTTCTCACTTCGGCCACAAGTCTCATAGCCCAGGTCCTGAAGGTCCACCTGGATCTGCTTGCTGTCCTGCTTCACCAGGGATTCACCTGTGTTCAGAAGGAGACAGTGGATGCTACAGGGTGTTTGGACATCCCACATGTTCCCTCAGCCACAGACTAACACTGGGCTTGCTGATCTCCAGGCTGTCAGTAGCTGACTTGGCTCTCCGTGTGATGGTTTCTTTCTTCCTTTGCACCATAACAGATTCTTTAAAATCCTGGTGAGTGCTTCTGTGGACTCAGTACTGTCCAGGGGGAACTGCTGTACCGAGGGGTGTTCGTTATTCAACGAGACACTGGGCACGTGAACTTGGAAAGTCTAATTTTGGTTAATTTGATATAGTGCTACCTTAACGGACAGGGCAGGGCCAGATGTCTTGGGACTATTAATCACTTTAGGTCCATTGAAACTAAAGACCCTGTGGATAAGGGGCCTAATGGTTTCACAGGGGCTTCCTGACACGGTCATATGCAGTTCCTGACTTGCCCACATCTATTCTCAAGTAAGCTTTGGTTTTCGGAAGAGAGCCTCTCTGTGGGCAAGCACAGGCTCGCCCAGGTGGGGAGAGCGCCTGCTAGCTATGGAAGGCTTTATCTGCTCTCACTGGGGTCTGAGAGGTATCCCTCCAAGTCTGCCTCTGACTTGTTGGCCAGATGTTAGTCTGTTTCGTTCCTATATTTTCACCATGGCTTTAAAGATGTGTTTATTTTTATTTTGCATGTAATGAGTGCTTTGCCTACATGTGCCTATGCGCACCATATCCATGCCTGGTACCCTCAGAGACCAGAAGAGAATGTTGGATGCCCTTAACTATAGTGACAAAGAGGTGTGAGACACCTTGGGGGTCCTGGGAACAAACTGGGGTCCTGCGCAAGAAAAAGTGCTCTTAAGCACTGAGCCTTCTCTAGACCCTTCACTGTAACCCTAAACCCTTGCTTTCTTCCTTTATTCTTTACATCCCTCCATCAACAGATGGAGGTAAAATATTTACCACCACATATCTAAGACTGCATGTCATGGCTGAAGTGTTCACAGGTTGGGGCAGAAAGACAGAATGTGAGAAACAGGTGACTTTGTGGGCAGAGGACACAGCGAGCTGGTGACACTCACTTAATATGGCTCTGTACTTCTCTAGCTGGTTTGCCTGGGCAAACACCGTGGCTTCTGAGATGAGCAGCTTCTCCTGGAGATCTTGGTACCGCTGTCTACACTGAGCCAGCTGGGAGCGCAGGTGTTTGGTGGACCCTGGTAGGCTAAATTCTGGCTGATGTCCAGAGTCTTGGGCCTGGGACTTGTTCTCCGGCTGCAAAAAGACCCAATACAAGGATCAGGACTGTCTGAGGTTACCCTCCACATGGTAACAGTGACCCCCTCTGTCTGAATGTGGACCGGGTGCATCCATGTGTTTACCACAGCAGATCTCCTGCCATTTGGCAGGTCTCTGCTTTCTAGAGAACTAAATGTTATATTCATTTTTCTCTCTGCAGTGCAGGGCCAATCAAGTTGGCAGCAGCTTGCAATAAACATTTACTCAATTTCCTGAAAGAGTTGGAAACGTCCACTTCACCCTCTCTGTGTTCCTGTCCCAAGGGCCTTCTCAGAAGCCTCAGAATGCTCCACTTCACTCAATGTAAGGCAATTTCTTTCCCTCACATGAGGCCATGACACAGACACTCTGGAACCGTAGAGGAAGCAGTGGTAAAAAGATAGCATTGCACACCAATGTCTAGGCTCCGTCAAGAACCAGCGCATCCCAACGTAGGGCAGTTACATGAAAAGCCTTGGCTAGGTGATGGTGCCTGTCACACACCTCTAATTCTAGCACTCGGGAGGCAGAGGTGAGCAGATCTCTGAGTTTGAGACCAGCCTGGTCTACAGAGCAAGACATCCAGGGTTACACAGAGAAACCCTGTCTTGGAAAAAAGAAGAAGAAGAAGGAGGAGGAGGAGGAGGAGGAGGGAGGAGGAGGAGAGGAGGAGAGAGGAGGAGGAGGAGGAGGAGGAGGAGGAGGAGGAGGAGGAGGAGGAGGAGGAGGAGGAGGAGGAGGAGGAGGAGGAGGAGGAGGAGGAGGAGGAGCAGCATTGCCTGGCTCACTGAGTGCCTGGAGGGTAGACATCAGTTTATAACTGCCATCGCAGTCTCTAACCTGGAATTAAATGCTCAGACACAGTCATGAGGTAGTGTGGAACCCTCTCTGATGCTGAACAGGTCCCTCTGATTACAGGGTCCTGCTAGTGGTGGCAAAGCCCCCTCCCTTCAGTACTCCCTGACCCACACAGAACAGTTTAAGGTAAAAGCTAAAACTCTCAGTCTTCCTTTGAATCTCTCGCCTCACCCCTGCCCACACTTACTTGGTAGCCGTCTACTGAGAGAGCTGTCCCAAGCTTGAGGCTCTGGGGCCTGGGGCCAGGCCTTGCGGTCATACTCTCCTGCTCTTGGTGTTG